>NW_008353264.1:76230-83601 GCF_000622305.1 Nannospalax galili | reverse complement strand
ATAAATTACATATATATATATAATATACATATACATTTTATCAAGCAGGAAAGAAGGTTGAGCAAATTAAAATTTGCAATCAAGGCATGTGCTGAACAGAGGCTATAATTGTTAAAATGAACTGTAAGCTAGAATAAACCCTTTCTTGCTTGAGCTTCTTTTGTCTAGGTATTTTATCACAGCAAGCAGAAAAGAAACCAAGACATTCTTCCTCTTGTGAAAGCATCAATCTTTTTGGAGTAGGGCCCCAGCCATAGATGTTCACTTAACCCTATGATGTTCTGCTGAAGACAAAAATCATAGACTAAGGTCAGAAGTAGTATCACATGCCTTTAAGCCCAGCAAAAGGGAAACAGAGGCAGGCCAATGTCTGTGAGTTGGAGGTGAACCTGGTCTACATAGTGAGTTCCAGGCCAGCCAGTGTTACATAGTTAGACTCTGCCTCAACAACAAAAACAGAATATCATCATCGTATAAGAAACTTTATTATGACAATTGATCAGCACAAGAACAAATTCACTTCATACTCATTTAAACAAAAAAAAAACTCAAATATTACCTTACTTCCACTAACATAATTGCTACATGTTTCCCATGATGACATTAGCCTCTTCTGTTCTTCCTGCTACCTCCAAAATACTTGCAAACAACCAATCCTAAGTTACTCTAGATCTCTGCCTAATACAATCCAGTGCAGATAATCTTTTCCTTGTAACTTCCAAAAAATCAATTAACATAAACCCAAATCCTAGAATGACCCCAAAATTCCTTGTTGAAGTGTCCGAAGTTCAATCTTCAACCCTGGCAAGAAACAACTTGGTTGACCTGGTGATTCATAAACTTCAATATAGTACACAAAAGTTAGCACTGTCATCATTAACACAAATATTTGTAGGTACAAAATAGAAAGGTACAAGTGAAACTCAGGGAAAAAAAACCCCGATGAATTGATGGATGAAATGCCAGAGAGAGCACTCACAGAGACTGTGGGAAAGCATTTTAGCATTTAAGGGACAGTGGACAAAGAGGAGAAGAAGACACACTTTAAAATAATGACAAATTATATGGAAAACTTACTATTTAATGCCAGAACAATTTCTGGAATCTAATAGGCTATATTCTGATCATAGTCTAACTAATTCAGATTATATAAAATCACTCCAATATATTGAAATTTGTTTGTTTTGTTACTCAGAGACTACCATTGAACACATACTTGTCAATACAGAAAAGAAAATCACTAAATATATAATTTGGTTAAACTTATCCCGATAATATTGAGGGACGTTTTATTTTACAAAACATACTGTCCGATTTGGAATTAAATATTTAATTTGTGGACTGGTGCGATGACTCAGGAGGTAAATGGGCTTGCTACCAAGTATGACGATCAGCGTTTGATCTCTGGAACCCACATGGTGGAAGGAGAACCAAGTCTTCCAAGTTGTTCTCTGACCTGCACACAAACATTTCTCACCTTAGTGTGATATCAAGTTATATGGAGGAGGGAGTTTGAAGATTTTATTGAAATGAAAAAGAGTATAGTTCTCAGGGGCAATGCCCTCGCTTCCACTGGTCTCTGCCACCATGTTCCTGTAAACCTACATACAATTAACTTTGCTAAAAGTCATAGCTAAAGCCTGATTTGCTGATCTGGCCCTTTTACTCACTATGGGAGGACTACAATTTGTTACCCTTCTGCTATGGTAAGCTTCTTGGTAAACCAATCGGATTACTTGTCCTACGTGGGTACTGGGGTTTCCTCAGAAAAGGAAAATTCCAGGACTTTTGAGAGTGTAGATTCAAGTTCTAAGAAACATTAAGAGACTAACATTATTAATGAATGAGGTTTGGAAGAACTGTACCTTTATTAGGCTGTCACTTTGTAGCCTGAGATTTAAGAAATAATGTCTAACGACAACACTGGCCTTACAAGGATGTTACCAAATGGCATAATTCAATGTATAATGCACACATCAATCATTTGTCAACAAGATATGGAAGATATGGTATAAGAGTGAGCCATTAGACAATTCAATTATAAAGATATCATAAAAATATTTACACAAAGTAAGATGTCCACAATTCCAGTAGGTGTTACAGTCCTATGGGACCACTGTTTTATGTGTGACTCATCTTTCAGCAAAATACCCTATGTGTGGTACGTGATTGTATTGATGAACCTTACTTACTTCTTCTGTAACCAGTCACAAGCACTCTTCAAGAAAATAGATGTATAAGAAAAGTGAAATTAATTGTTTATAGAGAAAAACAAAATGTGACCAAACAGGGAGAGCAGTTTTCTAAAAATTTTTAGATAATATTGTCAATCTGTAATAGCAAAACACAAACCAGAAGAAAACTAACATTGTCTACATTCTGTATCTTACCATGTTCTGTGGGTCTGGGTGTTTCTTTGTGAGAGGCATAAGGATTATATGAGGTTTTTTTTCTGTTGCTATTGGGACATTTGACCTATAAGTGAGGGAGCTAATACTACACAAAGGTACTTCACCTCAGTAAATGAAGGATTAAAAGACAAAAGAAGTTAATATTATGATGAAATACATCAGTTGGTGGTGCTAATACATATTTTATATGTATGCTTTGTATTTATTAAAATTTTATTCAAAATCCCTAGCCTGTGGTCATCTCAAATAATAATTCTTTTTCCAATGTACAATCTGATTAACTTATTCTGTAATTATTTGGGTATTTTAAAACTATGGAGAAAGTATCAAGAATAAGATGTAAACATTTCCTTAATCAGCATGTGCAACTGAAAATTTTAATAAGCTATTTTAAATGTCCTAGGGTTTTTAATAAAATTGCTAACATAACAAAGTATGCCATCAAACATATTTACACATTAAATATCCTTTAATGCTGTATGAATACCAAATCTGACAAGAAAGTGGTTTATAGCACACATTGTTAAATCTCATTTTTCCTACTTGATAAATTATTTCCAAGGCAATTTTCAGTAGCATGTGACTGTAAAGTACTACCATTTTTATCCCCCTTAAATACATTTCAAGGTTTAAAACAGTGGGAAGTTCCTCTTTTGCTGAAAATTATATATAGCTCGACTAGTGAAAGAAATTGAATTGCCTTTCAATTTGGAAATATTAATTTGGTCAAAGTAAATTAAATTCCATGCTGGTAGAAAGCTAACATAAATAAAAGCTTGCAATTTAATGGTTAAATATATTAAATTATAAGTTAGCAAATAAGAACATTATAACAGACCAGGAAAAAATGTGCCCTTATGATGTCTACCTAAGATAGAAGAAAAGAAGAAAGTCTGTACTGTAGAGAGAAAGGCTTCAACCTATATGGGAATTCCTATCCACTTTTTTCATCAAAATCTGCTGTGTCCCAAAAAGCCATAAAGACCCTCAACATACCTAATTCCAATCTTTTCCATGAAAGATGAGATTTGGGGCAGAAAATTCTCATCTGTTTTCCTCAAGGCTGGCATTGAATGAAAGCATTTACTTCCACTAGGTTATGCCTTCCATTGTTTTGATAGGGCATTGATGAGCATGAAACTTGGATTCCAGTAAAAATGTTAGTATCAGTTGAATTATCAAGTTACATTCATTTGTCTATAACTTATTTATATGTATAAGCAATAGGATAATATTAATGTAGTATATGTGTTTTATTTCATCTTATACAAATAGCCTGAAAAAATATTCACAGCATACTGTTATCAATGTCCATTTAATAAAATTCCATTAAGCAATCATTTTAATAATTCTGGTGACTTGTCTTACTGTGGAAATATTCTGAGTCTTTACTAATGACAGCTTTAAATTATTGAATATTTTCAGATTTCAAGTTACAAAGGGCAAGTAATGTTATTTCAGACAGCAATTTCTTTAAAGCATGATCATCAAAAGTCAGTCTTCTGAACCTACAGTGATCTCCTCTATGCCTATAGCAGCAAAACAAAATTTGACCCTCAGAATCATGCCATGAGCAAGTTGGTCTTTTGAACAGACCCTACTTAATGAGACATAGTCTAACTCAGAATAGCCATACAAGTTCTTCAATGCAGTCTGCCTTTGCATAGCAGGCAAGAGTAGCAGCTGAAGAATTAAAATCAATAAAATAATGACTCATTTCCAAACACATGAATTAATTCTGGATCGAAGCCAGCCAGGTTTACAGAGTGAGTCCCATGCCAGTTGATACTACAGGGAGAGTTTCTCTCAAAAAAACAAGAAAAAACCCCAAAACTATATTGAATTGACATTAATGACCATTTCTTTTGTATATTTTGTCCATAAGACAAAGTGAAATGATTTATAAAATTAATAAATGGAAAGTTAACGAATAAGAAAAATTCCATTTATAAGAATATGATTTCTCTATTTGCCTTAAATGTTATAGATACTATTGCAGGTATAATCTTACATAGTAAATGGGCTACACACATGTATCTTATTATATATTATATATTTTGATTTGTTTGTTAATAGGTATATCTACATGCTTTATTGTTTACAAAAGGATTTCAAAAGCTTAAAACAGAAAGACAAAGTTTGCATATTCTCTCTCATAGCTGGATGCTCGCTTTGAAATCCTAAATATGCATCTTTCAATTTGAAAATCCAGAGTGATCAAGAAACTAATAAAAGGTCACGGAGGTATAATAAAGTAGGAATGGTTAATTGGGGTGGGAAACGGGCAAGGGTAGGGCAGAGGAGGGATAACCTAAAAGCCTTTAGAACATGTCATATGGAAACCTACCACTGTAGAAGCTACTTAAAGTAAGTACATCTATATCATAAAAAGAAATTAAAAGGCTCTATGCTGATTGTCAAGTTCTGATAGTGGAAAAAAAGAGATTAAAAAGAAGCTCCGTGATAACAGGGGGACATTGCCCCTATTAGAAACCATAGGCTTGCAAAGTAAAAGCCCAATGCTAGAAATGGACTCCCTCTTTTGAAACTGCTCACCAGAGATCCCACAGACCCTCCAAAAATACTGACCATTACTTCTGCTCTTCGTTACCCACAAGAATTTCACAGAAAGTCCCAATTGCTGAAGACACTACAAACACGAATGGTAGAACAAACAAAGAGAAATCATGCTAGAGCTGACTTCAAAGCCTCATCTGTACTGGCTAGCTTTCATAGTGTTAGAAGGTACTATGCACACTACCTGAAGAGAAAATTTAGCTTTAAACTTGCCCAGCTGTAACTCCTGTGAGCTACAAGTGCCTGGAAAACATGCCCACCAGTGCCCACCAATGCCACAAATATTATAGGAATAACCAATCACTTTCTGATGGGCTTTAAGGCCAGTTTCATGGGCTGGAGCACATACTATGAAATTAACATTGATAGCAGGCTTGGGAACCAGAGATTAGGAATCTGACAGGACATGGGAGAAAGACAAATAAATATATTCTGATATATCTGTGAGCGGCGAAGTACCCTTATAAAGCAAATGGTGATTAACAAACAGAACCACAACTGGCCAACATGCAGAGAATAAGAGGCTGCAGACTGCTTAACCCTGAATAGGACACCTGTATCAAACTTCTGTTTCACAAAGTCCATTAATTATTGTGGAAGAGGGGGTGAAAAGAGTTTAAGAACCAGAGGAGGTGAATGACCACAAGAAACAGTTTTCCAGACAATTGGTCAATTACTCTTATGAACTCACAGTAATGGTGACAACATGGACAATCCCCACATAAGCTCAAGCCAGACAAAATCCAAGGAGCCATTGGCAACGGATGACTGCTGAGAAGGGGAGATTCAGTCTCATTTAAGGATGGGATTCTTAGTAGGTTTAGCAGGCTCCAATGGACGAACCCACACTGAAGGGCATTTGGGGACAGAGATATGAATCTATAGGCATATAGAGAGAGAAAGATAGATAGACAGGTAGATATGTGTGTGTGTGTGTGTGTGTCTGTGTGTACAGAAATTTGGTGTTGGGTTAGTAAGGGGGAGCAGATACAAGAGGGAATCCAAATATGGTAAAAATATATTACATGAAATTCACAAAAATGTAATAAAAATTAATAAAAACAAAAGAATAAAGCAAGGGCTTGAAAGATGGTTCAGTGGTTAAGAGCACTGGCTATTCTTGCAGGGGACCCAGGTTTGGCTCCCAGCACCCACATGGCAGCTAACAACTGTCCATAATTCCAGTTCCAAGGGATCTGATGCCCTCTTCTGACCTCTCAGAAATTGCATGATGGGGGCACTTACATACATGCAGATAATGCATTCATATATATAAACTAAGAATAATAAACATTAAAAAGAAAAGAATAAAATAATTTAAAAATGGTCAGTTAAAATTGAGATTAAAGCCAATTCAATAAACTATTCAGAGGATACTTTAATTTCATCAATGCCTGTTGATTATTCACTAAAATATAACATTGAGAGAAGTTGTTCAATGATTATTTTAAAGTAACTAACCCAATTTTCCTGAGATATGTGAAATAATTCAGTGTATCTGATTGTCCATCAGAAGACTATACAGTAGAAAGAAGGCTATATACAACAAGAATAAAGACTCATGTCTAATCTACTTCTAAAATATAGAGCCTCATTTCTAATCTAGTTTTTAAAAATTCATATTTTAAAAATAAAACGTTTTGGGGCTCAGTAGATACGTTAGCTGTTACAAATCTTGCCATACAAGCATGAAAAACTGAATTCAGATCTTTAACACCTACGTAAAATTTGGATGCAGCTCTAGTATCTGTAATCCTAGCTGTGGAGGTATGATACAGGAGATAACTGTGAAGCCAGTCTAGCTAATGGGTGAACTTCAGGTTCCTTGAGAGACACTCAAAAAAAAAAAATGAGAGTGCACACATACCTTTAATCAGCACTTGGGAGGCAGAAGCAGAGAGATCTCTGTGAGTTCAAGGCCAGCCTGGTCTCCATAGTGAGTTCCAGGGCAGCTGGGCCTACAGGGAGACCTTGTCTCAAAAAGACAAAAAAAAATGAGAGTGGACAAGGTAGTCATCCAGTGTTGACCGCTTGACTCCACACACATGCGTACACATGAAAAAGCCCTTTACATACAACACACAGAGAGGAGAGAGAGGGGAGAGAGAGAGAGAGAGAGGCGGGGAGAGAGAAATGTTTGTTGAAATAACTGTCAAAGAAGAGGATAAGAATTTGAGAGGGAGGCATGGGAGAACATGGGAGGAGCTGGAGGAGAAGCTGTGAGGAGTATAAATTATTCAACTACAACAGTCATACACAAAATTCTCAAAAAAAACCACAAAAAATAAAATTAAAAAGATTAAAATAACATACGTTAGGGAATTAAGTCATATGATTTTAAAAGAATGTCACGATAATACACAAGAGTATAAACAAAAATGTC
>NW_008353264.1:47690-76142 GCF_000622305.1 Nannospalax galili | reverse complement strand
TGTGATTAAATAATCCAAAAAGATTTCCAAATAAAATAAAAGAATTACACAACCATACTGATTCTTTGAGTATTTAATTTTAAATTAAATTTAAAATTTAAAGAATAAGGTATTATGTACCATGACCAAATCTCATCAATTACTCCTGAGTTTTTCTTTTTCTTTGCTTTCTATCACTTTTTCTTATGGTTTAGAGTAAATAGAGGCAAGTCTTAATTTGAAAAATCAAAAGGAAACTGTATAAATTTTAAAGGCAAAAAATACCTGTTCATCTTTATCTTAACCACATAATTAGAAATGTGTGAAATTAACTCTCTCTCTCTCTCTCTCTCTCTCTCTCTCTCTCTCTCTCCTTGGTGTATTGTGATTCTGGCTGTGCCTCCTTTCTCACTGTCCATAATACCCCTGATATCTAAAATATCAGCAATCTCTATGTTGCTGATTCCTAAGGCAGTATTTTCATGTTCATTCGGTTTCAGTGAATAATCTTAAAATACGACACACTTATCACATAGATGTGTCCTTTTGTCCATATATGTCTTATTTTGCAGATTGACTGGTGTTTTGTGCATTCATTTATTTAAGAAGTATCTTCACCTTTGAAAGACATTCTTTGCATTTAACAGAATTTTAGGGAATTTCTTTCATCAAACAAGGAATTCTTAAAAACTACTTATCATCTATTGAAAATGGCTGAATACTTTCCAAATTTGTGAAAATTATTGATTCACACATCCAGAAAACTCAAAAAAATCCCATAAAAGGAAAACTTAAAATTCGATCATCGTACATCATAGTCTCATTGTTTGACACCAGTAGTAAATGGAAAATAGTAAATGCAGACAGAGAAACAAGACATGAATGTTATAAGAAATAACTTAGTGGATAACGGATTTCTTATCAGAAACCATGCAAATAAGAAGACAAAAGTGACAAAAAGAAAGTATAAAACTTAAATTCTGTTAAATGCAAAGAATATCTTTCAAAGGTGAAGATACTTCTCAAATAAATGAATGCACAAAAACACCAATCAATGCACAAAATAAGACATATATGCAAAATAAGACAAAAGGACACATCTATGTGATAAGTGTGCCATATTTTAAGATTATTCACTGAAATTGAATGAACATGTAAATACTGCCTTAGGAATCAGCAACATAGAGATTGTTGATATTTTAGATATCAGGGATATTATGGACAGTGAGAAAGGAGACACAGAAGCACAATACACCAAGGAGAGAGGGAGATGAGAATTAATTTAACACGTGCCTTTGTGAACTAAGCACTGTGCAAGGTGTTTAACATACCTCATCTCCTTTACCTTCTATTAGGTCTATAAAGTATATATAATTATCCCTGTTAACAAAATTATCTCTGATAAGGAAACTGAAACTCTGAGAGTTTAAGTATATTTCCTGAAAATACATTGGTTTAAAAATGGCAGGAACAGATTTAAACTCAAGATATATATTTCTGACATCAACTGTCATGTTAACATAGTAGGTCATGCTGCTTAAAAATCATATTTCAAAAGTAAGCACTTCAATCCAGATGGTCGTCTACCCACAACAGATTTGGTTTTCCATTGCCATAATCCTGTGTATTTCCTAAGTTTATTATCAGAATTGTAATTATTGAGACAGTTACTTGCTACCAAATACTGTTCATCAATACACAACTTTTTAGTGGGCACTTATTCTCTATAGTTGTAAGCAAACTGATAAGGAAGTAGTAGTGGTACTAAAAGAGCCTATGGTATTCACTAATTATTCATACATTAAAGTCATGATGCCTCATATGAACTGTTTGTCTCACCGAAAAGTGACTATATGGAAAAATTAATGTGAGAGACAGTTTGTAATATTACCGTAAACTGTAAGTACAGTGTAAACTTCATACACATTGTTAAGCCATCCAGTATACCATAGAAAGAAAAGAGGTAAAATTCTAGTTGGGAGGGTGATGTTTCTTTGTTTGGTTTATGTTAGCTGGGGATGGAACCCAGCGGCTGGATTGGTGGTAGGCAAGCATCCATTGTCACTGTGTCATATCTCCGTCTCAGGAATTAAGTTTATTTTAACCTGATTAAATCCACTCGTTTTTTCAGCATCTCATGAACATAAAATTGCATGATTTATTTTTGCATCATTTTCAACGTCTCTTCAAAACATACTGTGTAATTTGTGCATATGGGAGACCTCATTTTGGACTGGCTATGTTTTAAGTGCCAGTGGGTATGGTTTTGAACAGTACAAGCACAAGTATTTTCCTTGTGCTGAACTGCTTGAGCTTGAGGTGGCCCAATCTTGGCTTCGGGAATCAGTTGTTCTTTATCATATCGTAGGCATAAGTATATTTCACGGATCACTACACACTCTTGGTAACTTCAGCAGCTGAAGCACGAAGTCTTGGATTAATAAGTTAAACAAAATAAACTCGGAGAGACAAATGCTGTATGGTTTTTCTCATATTCAGAGCCTAGATTTAAATTTATGTTTGTGTCTGTGTGTGTACGCATAGGTGCACACATGTGCGTGTGTTTGTGTGTCTCTCTGTGCGTGTGTGTATGTGTGTGTATGTGTAGATCATGAAACTAGAAAGGTAAATATGAGAAGGGCAGAAGAGATCTTAGGGAGAGGGGGAGGGAGAGGTTAACAATACACCTATATGAAAGCAGAAGGAGGCTATTCCTGAGGAAGAAGGGCTGAGAAAGGGGGTTCAGGGGTGGCTGAAAGCAGTGAGACAATTTTAAAAAAGGACATGTGAAAATGCATAATGAAACCTAGTGCTTTAAATATCAAATTAAAAATCAACCTAAAAACCAAAAACCTTTGACCCCAGAGCACTGTCACTGGAACAGTGGAAAGAAACTCAAAGCACCAACTCAGACATCAAGGATATGAAATAACAAAAGAAGATAGATCATTTATTAATGACAGGAAGAAAATTTCTATCCTTAGTGAGCAAATGAGTATGAGTTTTGTGTTAAGGATGAGTTTATTGTCTTTTAAATAACGTTGTGCGAAATTTTCTATGTGGTATTTACAAAGAAGGAGAATGTAGACCAGGAAATGATGAAGTGAAGTTGGCCTGAGAGCCCTTGCAAAGAAGCTTGCTTTCTGCAGGCCCAGGATCTGCTCCGACTGCCCTAAAGATAGAATGCTGACTTAGCAGCTGTGATCTGGTCTACCCTGTAAGGATTAAAGATGCTATAAAAGAAGACATGGCCCTGAACGTGTCATATTTCTCTTCTCTTTCTTCTCCCTCATATTCCTGCTGACTGTTAACTCAGGAGTTAATCTCTACAAAGCATTATGCAGGAGGAGGCTGACTCATAGTTTAGTCATACTTCAGAAGAGCAAATATTAAATCACAAAAACTCCCTTTTCATGCTATTCTTTTGCTTTTGATGAACCCATTAACCAGCTCCTTTGTGGGCAGATTATATCATTTCACAAATGAAAATTCCAAATTTTCAAATTAGCTCAGTAAAATGTTGAGCTTTGTGTCTGACAGTTTACATGGGGAATTTATAACTTTTGACAGATAGCTTGAGATACAAGGTTAGCTGAGGTTGTGTGACAAACATCTGAGTAGCAACAGAGAGATCATCAATATCTCTGCATTTCATTCACATTTTGTATTTTCTTGTGCACAATGACATAGGAGAAGTCAGGGAGGAAAGCCTTTCTTGGTGGAAGAGCATGACATTTTTGGCAAATATAGAACACTTAAGACTTATCTGCTAATACATGGCTGATGCGTGAGTAGTGGTTATGCCTAGAAGGGTTCAATCAAGGAGTGAGCAATGTGTACCCCAAAATAACTCCTCGATGCCACTGTCCTAATCTCTAGTCCTTATTGTTAATGCCATTGGATATGTTGTTCAATAAGATGAAATGTCTAAGACTAAATATTGCAAACTTGAATTATTCCCACCTAAATTACATACAGCATTCACTCTACCAAAAATGTTGACATGCTAGAACTGATGTGTTTAGAAAAGATGCATGCTCTATTGCAGAGATCAGCTATGTAATGATCATTAATGCTGGAAATATGACAATAAGAGCATCCTGCATTTTGCATAACCATATCTATAAGAAAAATGATCGAAGCTCATTATTTACCAACCAAGTCGATTTCATAAGGGACCCATATATTTGTTAATATTATGATTTAGAAACTAAATGAATGTGGTATGTCTTTATTTTGTGCAAGCATAAAAGGAGCAGAAGGGAAAAACATGACCACTTGGAAGCTGTGGAAAGACAGGAGGCTGCACTGGTGAGTGTGCTGCGCTTGCTGGTTGGCATTTCCAAGAAGCGGGTATTTGTGCAATAGTAATCTCATTCTCTCCTTCATCCCTACAGTGTCCTGTGTTTCTGTGGATGACACCACATCTGGCAAAAGCAAGACTTCTCTTTGACTTTCTTTCTGGCTGTTTGGAGCTGTGTCCTTGCTGCTGCAGTAATCTAGATATGAGTCCTAGAATGTTGATTTTTCAGCATGAGTTTTTTTTCACACTGGCCCTTTCTTCAGTCGTCTATTTCAGTTAATGCATTCATAGTGCATTGTGTTATCCAGTCACGGGGAAATAAAATCATGGTTGGACACTACCTCAGCAGTAGGATTCTTGTTGCAAGCACCTCAATATTGTCTCAGAAATAGTTTCCTATATTGCCTGAATTCTGAGAAACTTCTGTTCCCAATATCACTATGAAATGGAATGAAGGGACCTCTGTGACCTCAGAAACATTTATCATGGAGTTTCCACATGGCCCTAGAAAGTTCATTCTCTGGACATAAACTTGATTAGTGTTGACTTATTAAAATGATTGCCTTCCTTTCCAACACAGCAACATTCTCCACCATTACTTCTGCCAAAATGCATGTGTGTTGTGTTTTGATTAACTCACATATGTCAGATAGATTTGCAGCAACATAGTATGCAGGTGGGCTATGCTGTCTGTGCTTAAAATAGTTTAGTGATAGAGCATCTTGAGCCTGACATAGCACTTCAGCTTGCCAAGTTCAGTGGAGACACAAGTGAAAATCTAGAACAGGCATGGCAGAAAGAAGGGCAGTCCTATCTTGTAAGAGTGGCGAGCCCACTCAAATAGCTGATATTTCTATTTTTATAATGTCACCCATCTTAGTCTGGCATATGGGCTCTGTGATATGTGTTCTGTTCAAACGTGTGATGCTCTTACTCTTTCCTAGCGACAGTGTGCTTGCCATTTAATCAGACCCACCCACTCAGAAGAATGGATTTATGGAGGGAAAATATCATGGTTTTCACACTGCTGTTCTATACTCTGGGGCAACATCACTACATTTTACTTATTAGGTTAAAATTAACTTTAGATATTATTTGGCTGAAGAAGCAGCTCCCTGACCATGTCTCCAAATATTAAAAGATTTTAGTTTTCTTTTGCAACCATTCTCTGTATAAGCCCACAAAGAGCTGTGGATGGTAGGCATGTAGAAAAATCCAGGCATTCCCAAGAATGAGAACCTCAGGAATACCTTTCATTGCCTCTATTTAACAACACTTTATAGACCTCAAACTTTTCAACAGCCTCATTGGTGTTGGAGACCTGTAATGAGAGGAATACCTGAAGAAACATTACTTAAACCTGCACATTTGGACTCAGACTAGGCCAAGGAGCCAGCAATATATGAAACTCATCATGTCATCTACCTTCCAAGCCCTATGGATCCCACAGCAAAGAGGAAGAGAGCTCTCCTCAGCCACCCCTTCTCTCTTCATGCCTACAGTGTTGTCACCCAATTATGGTATCAAGCAGCACTTACCACACTATTTTAACTCCTGGTTTTTTTGTTTTTTTGTTTTTTTTTACTTTATGTGTATGAGTTTATTGCCCGCATGTGTGTAAATCTGCACCTGTGTCATGCAATGCCTACGGAGGTCAGAAGGGGGCATCAGATCCCCTAGACTTGGAGTTTCAGATGGTTGTTAGCCATCATGTGGTGCTGGGAATCAAACACAGGTCTTCTACAAAAGCATCCAGTACTCTTAACAACTACTGAGCCATTTCTCCAGTCCCTGTTCAACAAGTTTTTCAACATTGCTATTCTCCACATTTTTCCCATAAGGTCTGACTCACTTAGAACAGCCATCTTAGTCATTTGCATATCATTTTTGCCAGATCTCATGCTTAGCTAAATCTCTTACGAACTTTAAGGTACAGCTGAAGATTGATTTTTTAATTCCTTGGATTATTTGATGCATATGTGATTTTATCTAGTTACAATTTCCTTTTCTTTATTATTTCCTTAAATATCACTTACTCTAGTGCTTTGGATAGGAAATTGACCTAAAAACATAGACCAAAAAAAGCCCAAATGAATGGTCCTTGCATTCAAACAGATCAGAAATTATTAATCCATATTAGATATATGCAAAAATGGCTAACAGGAGTAAGGAAGTGTTGTGTTGTGATGAAAACATGGAAAAACATATCAGCATGAGTCTTAGAAACCCAGTCACATATAATGTACTCATGTACAAAATTCTCAAAAAATAAATTAAATTAATTAAGTAAAAATTTCCTTAATTCTGATGAACTATCAGAAACTTAGACTATGATTAAAAGTGTGCTCATTTATTTATAAACCAATTTGAATACAGCTTTTTACTGGGAACTTTATCATGTTAACATACCAGATAACATATCGAGTTACCACTCAGAAACATATAATTATAAAATAAGTGATATACCCTTTATATTGAAGCTTTAGTCACAAGACAAGTAATGTAGGAAAAGAAATGTACCAACTTAAAAGTTGTGTTGAATCCAAATACTTCTTGGTTTGTTTCCTTAGAGTCCCGCGAATGTTGCCTTGGCTGGAATTTGTTATGTAGATGAATCTGGCCTCAAACACACAGAGATACGCCTGTCTCTGCCTCCTGAGTGCTGAGATTAAAAACAACTAATAGTATGTCTGGTTCCAAATTATGTTTATAACAAAATAAAACAAAATAAGACCATTTGATTATTAAATCATTAGATTCAAATATTTATTTATTTGGTGGTATTTAGACCCCCTCCCCTATCTGCACCTCCCCTTTCTGACCTCTGCCTAAATTATATATATTATATATAATATATACATATATATATATATATATATATATATATATATATATTAGGTAAGACCAATGATCACAGAACAGCACTAAAGCAGTTTTGGAAGTTTGATCTTTACCCTTCAATATCCCCTTAATGTTAAACAAAAAGAAATCATTGAGGGGTGATATACAATAGTGGCAAGGGGCGAGTGAGATTGTTCCAGTGGGTAGAGGCACTTGTCACCAAATGTGATGGCCTGAGTTTGATACCTGGAACCGACATAGAGGAAGTAGAGAATCAGCTTCACCAAGATGTCCTTTCACCTCTATATGTGCACTGTAGCATATTGAACAAATGCATACACACACATGCACACTTAATTAATTTAAAATTTAAACACCGATATGGATACTCTCTGAAAAAAAGAGACATATGCTCAGTGTCCTTAATTGTTAAAATCTGTTTCCTGTACAGTTCCTCTTCTCCATTATTAACAATTCATAAGTGAATTAGAATGTACTCGATAGGGAAAGTGTGAAATCTTAAGCAAAACGCCATCATTTTAGAATGACCATTATAACTGTATAGAAGTTCAACAAAATGTGTGGAGTTTAGGACTAGGCAAGTGTTTCAGTGGCTTCCTTAAGCTAGCTGTGTTTAATTTTTGAGCCAATTAGAATAAAGTGATTTTATTTTAAAAATATATGAAATGTTACTGTCACTGAACCCCCTTACCTTATCTCAGGTACTTACTCCTACAAGAGAATGGCAGGATGAATGTCTTTAGTAACAACGTGGTTATTGATCTATCTACATGTAAAAGAAAAATCTCATTCTACAAAGAAGAGACTTTAAAAAATTTTATTGAGTTTTTTACATTTCATACAACAGTTCTTAATGAAATTTAGACCCCTTCCCCCATCCATGCCCACACACACCTCCCCCTCCAGACCTCATGCAATGATTTTGTTGACAGAGAGTGGCTTCATCTTCTGTTTCCCAAACCACAGTTTCATTTCTACTAACTAGTTCCAGTGAAAATGACTTGACAAGAGGGGAAAAGGGAGCCAAAGAAATCCATCCCGAAGGCGTGGAACACATCGCAATGCATCCTTCCTGAGAAAGACGCCTCTGCCTCACATTATTCTACATAAGAAATTAAGAATTTAGCTTGGCGTGGTGGTGCATACCTTTAATCCCAGCATTTGGGAGGCAGAGGCAGATGGACCTTTGTGAGACCAGCCTAGTCTACATAGCGAGTTCCAGGCCAGTTGGGGTTACAGGGAGACCCTTTCTCAAAAAGACCAAAAAATGAAATATTAGAACTTGCCATACTCTTTTTTATGGTTTAACAGTGATGTGTTTTGAGGTTTTTTTGTTGTTATTTTAATTTTTATTGATTTTTTTTGTATTTCATACAGAACATCTCAATCAGTCTTATTCATCTTTATACCCCCTTCCCACTGGCACCCTCTCACAGATCCCCCCACACACCCACACTAGAATTCATACATTCTGTCATGTGTGTTAAGGTCTATTTTGTGGGAAGAGATTTTTTTTAAAATCACCATTCTTAGCTGACCCTCGTGGTTGGTGTTACATGCTTAGAATCCCATTCCTTCAGTAGGTGCGATAGGGGGATTGCAAGTTCAAGGCTTGCCTGGGATACACAGTGAGGTCAAAGCCAATGTGGGTAATTTTAGTGTTTCCGTGGTAATTCTGCATGCTATCAGTTTGACAATCACAGTCAAGTATCACATCATCATAATATAATAATTATTTTTTTAATTATCTAGTTTTCATACATGAAAGAGATATAATTCTAAGTGACATTAATTTATAACCTTTTCCCTTGCTCTCTGAGCTTTGGTTGAAGATGTTTTATCTGAAACAGAGACCACACTGGTTCCAGGAAACTTAGGTTCAAAATAAAAGTGTTAAAAAAAAAGGGCTCAGGTTATAGCTCAGTGGTAGAGGGTGTGCACAAGGCACTTGGGCTATTTCACAGTGCCACATAAATACCATTCTCACTTTAAAGTTTTATTTTATTCACTATTATAATATACACATATGATGTCTGTGTATAACTACTGGTGCACACATGCCATGGAGCACAATTGGAGGTAAGAGGACAACTTTCAGGAGTGGATTCTCAACTTTCACCATGAGTTCTGAAGATGATTCAGCTTGTCAGTCTTATAAGGCAAGCACACTTACGCACTGAGCCATTTCTATAGCAAAAAAAAAAAACAAAACACAAAAAAACATTCTTAGGTGTAACACTCTCAGACCCCTCTAGGAATTCAATAAAATTCATACTCCTTTGTTTGTGCAAAGCAGCCTGAGTTTTTCAGAAACCAGCATTGTTTTTGTTATTAAGCACTACTGTCCCAGAGCCCAGAGAGCAAGGAAAATATGATAAATGAATGTTGCTTAAAATAGCCTATCTTTCTTTCATGAAAATTAGACAGTGAAAGAAATAATTTTCATATTTCAATAGTGTGATGCTAATCTTTATTGTCAACTTGATAGAATTTGAAGTCACCATGGAAAGAAACCTCTAGGCATGTCTGTGAAGTATCATCTAGATCAGATTAATTGAGGTGGGAAGAGCTACCCTAAATGTGGGCAGCACCAGTCCATAGGGTGGAATCCCGAGTTGACAAGGAGAAAGCTAGGTGAGCACAAGCAATCATCACTCTCTGCTTCCTGAGTGTAGACACCATGTGAGCTGCTAACTCAAGCTCCTGACACCATGACTGCCCTGCTATGATAGACTATATCACTGCATCATAACGAATCAAAATGTACCCAACCTGCCCTTCTGTTGCTTTTGTCAGGTATTTTGTTACAGGGATGGGAAAAGTAACTAATACATAAAATGGTACTGAGATGTGGGTGAGGCTGTTGCTATGGCAAACTTGGCCACTGGTTTGAAGGTATTAGGAACTGGTTTCAGGAAGAATGTAGAAGAGATAAGAAGTTTGGGCTAGACAATCCCTTGAACAATGTAAGCAGAACTTACTGGGGTATTCTGGTGGAAGTTTAGAAGACCAGAATATCAAGAGAAATATGAACAATGGTCAGCTCATGAGGTTTCAGGGAGAGCAAGAATTCACTGGTAACTGGGCTAGAGGTTATATGTGTGATATTCTGGCAAAGAATCTGACTCTATTTTATCCATGTCCTGAGAATGTGGGTGAAGCTGAATATAGGAGTCATGGATTAATTTTTTAGCAGATGAAATTTCAAGATAGCATTTAGGTTGTATCATAGTTACTGCTCATTACTCTCATCCAGATCTACAGTGAGAAGTAAAAGGGAGAGCAAAAACATGAGAAAAATGTGAAGTTTGTCAAGGAAAGATGTGTACACAATTTTAAAGTTTAGGGAAATTCATGAGACAAAGCATTTGTAATTATTGAGATATTAATGTATTACTACCATTAGAGAGAAACTTGGCACTCTGCAATGTGACAATAGAAAAGTGCAGCCAGGGAAAGACTTCACTCACTGAAATATCCAACTTTTGAAAATTCAAACTCTTTTGAAAAGAGAGGGCCTAAAGAATAATGTTATTGGAGGGATTTCCTGCTGAAAAACACCTGTCTAGCAGTGTTTCCCAGGAGTCACCACACAAAGACCAATGAAACTCTGATACAAGGGGGCCAGGCTCCATACGAAGCTGGCAGCAGAATGGGGCATCATTATCCACATAGTACTGGCTTTGTAGCATAAAATACACAGGAATGAGGGTGTGAAGTAGTCTTGCAACATGTTTCCAAAGAGCTTTTGAAACCAAGAAATTTGTGGCAGGGCTAGAGTCCCTACAAACAGGCCTGGAGGGCCATTGCATAAAACTATTAAGGTGAAGCCTAAGTTTCAGTAGAGATCCCAAGGTGTTAAATGTTACAGAACCATGTAACATTTTCCAAGGAATCTTGTAGGTAAAGAGTAAGAGGAAGAGGGACTGAAAAAGCAGGGATACCAAAGTTCATTGGAGCCCAAATGAATCCACCCCAATCCCCAGAGGCTAGACAGAACTGTAGTTTTTGATTTGATCCAATTATCCTTTGCTATGATCCCATTCTCTCCTTTTAGAATTAGAATGTTTATTGTGAGTCATTTGTATTAGAAATGTGCATTTAAAATAAAAAAAAAATTAATTATTTTATAGGAGCTCCCAGTGAAGAGATTGCCTTGAGTCTCAGGTGAGACTTGAACTTTGAAATTTTAAACAATGCTGGAATTTTTAAAGACTATGGAGACACTGGAAGATCAACTGAGTGCATTTTGCACTGAGATGGCCATAAGGCTATGGGGACAGGGTTGGAATGTTGAGGTTTAAACCTGATGGATACGTGTAAAGTTGATACATGATGGAATTGTGGTGGTTAATCTTGATGGTCAACCTTATGGGATTTAGAATCACAATGGACATCTATGATGGAATATCTGGAATATGTTAATTGAAGAATCAAGATCCATGCTAAATATGGGCAGTCTCTTTCCATAGGCTAGGGTCTCAGACTGAATAAAGATAGAAAGCAAGCTGAGCATAACCATTCATTGCTTTTTGTTTCCTGACTGCAGATGTAATATGACTCACTGCCTGAAGTTCCCCATCACAATAGACTGTACCCTCAAACTGTGAGCCCAAATAAACCATTTTTCCTTAAGTTTCTTTTGTCAGAATTCTGTCACAAGAAAGTAAATAATACACTTCCCTATTTTTCCTTAAGCTTTACTGAGCTATATCTCCCAAGTGCGCTGCTTGGTACTTATCCAACAAGCCACACATTCCGAGCTTTGCTTCAGAAGTTAGATACCACATTATTTATCCTGTAGGACCGTGCTGGATATTCTGCACTTGCCCCACCAAACTCATTTTCCTCTTCTTGCCACCATGCGCATGGCAACGGAAATGGTGTTATCATTGCAACTCAGTGTGGGGAACAACATGTGCCCTGTAGGAGCCAAGCTATAGTAACTCATTGACAGTCCTCCAAACTCTTAGTAGTGAAGCTAATGCAGAAGCCTGGTGGGATCCACTGTTCTAACTTGCTCATGCATTTGTCAGTGTCAGAACTAGACACTGAACTCTAAAGCAACTCAGAGAACCCAGCAAAAACTTTGGAGAAATAATGATAACCACAAGTGCTAGCATTCATTGGAAATTCACTGATCTCTTTCTACTGTTTATAGTATTTTAATCCTCAATACAGCCATTAAGTCCTATTATTAACCTTTCCCTTTAACAAACAAGAAATCTGAAGAACAGAGTCAAGTACACTTGGTCAAAGAATCTATGCCCCCGGAGGCATAATTTCTAAGATCGTTGTAGTGTGTCAACCTAGCCATTACTGCTCTCCTTAACAGATCGTCAATTTTTTCAACAGAGCATGATGTGAAGATAATTTAATGCATCGGCATAAGGAAACTGATGAAAAAGATGTTAAATTACCCACAAATCCACTGCCTTTAATGTCAAAATAGGATCCGACTCTGTATTTTCTGACATAGAATTCTATACTCTTCTTACACTATATGATGTCAGTTAAACCCTCTCTGAGGGTTTATTTGTGGTCCTTTTTGGTTTCAAAAACAACCTCATTTGGAATAAGATTTACATAACAGGAGATGAGATTATTAATGCTCTCGTACATATTTGAGAACGAGAAAGTGTATAAAATTAGTTAACATAAATGGCATAGTTTAAGAAGTGCAGAGACTTCCTGAGTTCTGAATCTGATAGACATATCTCAATAATTTCCACAAAAAATATTTTATCAAATAAAAGTATCAGAAAACTCCACTCTTTCTGTTGCTTTTCTGCCATCTCCCCTAGTATATTAGTTTCTTTCTTTTTGGGGGGTAGACTTTGTGAGAAAGGGTGTCTCTGTAGCCCCAGCTGGCCTGAACTCACTATGTAGACCAAGCTAGCCTTGAGATCTGCCTGCCTCTGCCTCCCGAGTGCTGGGACTAAAGGCATGTATCACCATACCCGGCTCTCCCAATATATGTTTCTTTAGCGATACAATTTACCCCACACATCAGGCAGCTGTTTCTTGCTAGTCTCCTGTCTATTTGATAGACAGGAAACAGGATATGGACACAAGAAGAGGTAGAAACTATATCAGAAAAGGATAACTTTCTCAGAAAACTATAACTCGTACCTTATTGACCAGAACTGTGTTCAAAAAGCACCTGATGTCCCAAGGAGGCGGAGCAGAAAAAGCAAGCAATATAGATAGACACATTGTGTTATGGTCCTAGTATTATTATTAATTTTTCTTTCTAGCCTGATCAAATATCCATGACTACCACCTATATTACATCATCTGATATATAATAAGCTTTACTGTTTAAAAGTCTTGATTTAACTGTTTTTTAGTGTCCATTTGAGCTTCCGTTTCCATAGACTGCTTTCCATTGATTTCCTGTCTCTTGCTGTGCTTTCTGTGTTGGCTGTTCTTCAGTACTAGAACACTATAATTAGTTTCCATTTTAGAATAATTCTCTACTTATTCAGTTAGTTAGATTGGTTGAAACTGCATTCTGTTGCATTCTAAACCATTCCTACATAACTATGATTGTTATTTTAAGAATGGGTTTTTGTTAGTTTTCTGTTGGTTGCTTTAATACTTTTGTAATATTAAGTTGCTATTTTCATCGGCATTGTAGAATCCAATTCTAGGAGGGTTTTCCAATTTTCAGTAGCAATACACTTCGATTCTGTGCATATTTTATTGTATAGTGTCCTTGTGTACAGACAAAACCCTCTCATTTCTTGTTATTTGGATTTCAATAGAATGGATTTTCCTAGGAAAATGGGATAGGGAGCAGTTTGTGCTATCTCCAAGCCTCACAGCTCCCTCTGCTGTCCATATAGTGAATGTTTTAAAATAGGATTTTCCCCCTTGGTGGCCAGCCCTGCTCTGACTTTCCTAGTCAACCTGTTTCAGGGGAAATTTCCTGTGCCAGCCTGGATCTACTAATTCCATTCCCATTCTTTTCTTCCACCATGATCCCTTTTAAGAAGCAATCTCTTGCTGATACATTTTTAAAATTTTGACAGTATCATACTTGCATACAATGCATTGTGCTTACATTCATACCATTACCTTTTCTCTCTCATCTCCCTTTCATGCTGCTCCCCTTCTTCTTCCCAACTAGTCCCCTTCTCACCCTCATGGCATCCTTCTCCTTTTTAAAAATCATTTATCTGGGGTTAGAGAGATGGATCAGTGGTTAAGAACACTGGTTCTTCTTGCAGAAGACCTAGGTTTGAATCCCAGCACCCACAAGGCAGCTAACAACTGTCTGTAACTCCAGTCCCAGGGGATCCAACAGCCTCTTCTGACATCCGCGGGCATTGCACGACACAGGTGCACTTACCTACATGCAGACAATACACACATGCACATAAAATAAAAATTAAATTTAATATCTAAAAAATTTAAATCATCTATCTATCTATCTATCTATCTATCTATCTATCTATCTATCTATCATCTATCTATATATCTAGCCAAGAAGGCAGTCGTGGTTGTGCCATCTTCAAGGTTACAATATTTAGGTCATTTTCAGATAACAACATCCCACTGTGCTCTTCCTTATCCTTTGGCTCCCACAGTCTTTTCATCTACTCCTCTGTAGTATTTTCCAGGCCCCGAATAGGGTAACATAGATGTCTCATTTGGGGCTGAATACTCATCAGTCACTTATTAGCAGCACTTTGGTAGTTATGAATTCTTGCTTTGACCATCACCCATAGCTGAGAAAAGACTTGCGTGATCAATGCTGAGACCTGCACTACTCTATGGATATAAGCATAAATGTATAGAATGCAGTTTAACTGCATATCCTTTTGGCACAATCTCAGCAGTAGGTTCCCACCATAGAGCATGTGACCTCCCTAGCTTTGGTCCAATTCTACAGTGCTAGTCACATGTACTCTCCCATGGAGCAGGCCTGAAATCTAATCCAGAAACAGTTCGCTACTCCCAACACATTCATGCCACTACTGAAGCAGTGGGTATATGGTGCTAAGCAGTTCAGTACTGTACCATGCATAGTTTACAGTTTGCTGTAATCATTAATGACTTTTCTCTCTCAAGAGCTTACATAGCACTTTCTGGCACTGTTGCTAGGTTTGCTAGCTGCCTACTGAGGACTCCTGAATGTTTTGTGAGCCTGTCTGTCTTCCAGAGATCTAGACGTGCTCAACCTCAGCTATACTCACATTTGTCCCTCTTTTGGGAGCACTCATCTTGGAGGCAGCTATTTTCTGGAAATAGATTAAATCCACCTGTCCTTAGAACTCCTGTACCTTCCTCTGTTTCTCCACTGTCCACTAACAACCACCTGTTTGCTATATGGCTTCCCCTTTAGTGAAATATATATGTAACTGAGAGATTGGTAAATTTTGTTCTTCTAGCTTTGCTGAAAATATAAAGTTTTTTTTTCCTATTTTCTTCCCATAAGTTTCCTAGGAAATATTCTCAAAGTAACAACTTGGTTTAAAACTCCTACCAGCTCAAAGTGGCAACACACACCATTAATCTTTGCACTCAGGAGGCAGAGGCAGGCAGATACCTGTGAGACTGAGGCCAGTCTGGTCTCCGTTGCCAGTTCCAGGCCAGCTGTGAATACAGGGAGACCCCAAATCAAAAAGACACAAAAAGTTTGCATTTATAAATAGCTTGATTATAAGGTTTGATTTTCTAAACTTCCTAAAAAGAAGAGTGGGTATTATTTTCTAAAGTTGGCAAAAGTCCAGATTCAGTGACTTAGTGCAACAAACCAAAGGGCTAATTGCTTCCATTATCTCGTTTTTAAACAGAGGTCCAAGAGGGTTAAATAATTTGCTTAACTTGCTACACAAATGTCATGTCGAAGTTACTAGATTCAATACCAACATGTTCCAAATCCAAAACCCAAAACCTGTTCCCATTGTATGGTTTGCCACATGTGCTATAGATTTTAAACTTTCAGGATTAAAACTATTGATATATAACTGGAAAGATGGCTCAGAGTTTAAGAGCACTGGTTGCTCTTGCAGAGGACCTGAGTTTGGCTCCCAGAACCCACAGGGCAGCCGTCTTTAACTCTGGTTCTAGGGAATCTGACACCCTCTTTTGGCTTCTGTGGGCACTGCATGCACAAATGTACTTACATGCAGGTAAAACACTCATATACATAAAATATAAATAAATACGTAATTAACTTTTATAAACTGATATAACTTTTCTATTCTATTTATAATAATGCATCTTATGATCATATAATGTGGACAAAATAAGAAGAGTTTGATTTATAAACTGTTCAGAATATGATTCCCCAACACTTTCATATTGTTCTTATTTAAACTTCAAAGTATACAGCTTACATCTTATTTAGTTTTTAAAATTTTTATTTTATTTTCATTTGGTGTGTATGCATGTATTGCTTCCATGTAGGTAAGTGCACCTGTGTCGTCCAATGCTCGCGGAGGTCAGAAGAGACTGTCGGATCCCCTGGGACTGGAGTTACAGACAGTTGTTAGCTGCCATGTGGGTGCTGGGATTCGAACCCAGGTCTTCTGCAAGAACAGTCAATGTTCTTAACCTCTGAGAAATCTCTCCAGCCCACATCTTATTTCAAATATGAAATAATAAATGTCTTCATTACAGCAGCATAAAATAAAATAAAAAGAAACTTTTTCATATTTAATCCAATAATTGTCAAAAACTCTGAGTTAAAGGAAAATATAATCACAAGTAAGATTATGTTTTGAACATGTTGGACATGTTAAAGTCTTAATAAATTAATTTACATATGTCATTTACCCTAATATCTTCTATCTGTCAAGATCTTCATAAGCTTGTAACTAACAAACTGTGTTGCAAACATAAACCATACATACAATAACTACTATATTGAGATTATACTTGTGTACCATTTAAAGGTAAAGAATTAATGTATAACAAACACCTGCTATGTAGAAAAGATTTTCAATCTACACATAAATGAAGATGAATTGTTTGTCCTACACTTAATAAGAACATGTTTATATAATTTAAATTTGGTGATATTTTCATTTGATATTATATATGTGCATATAATTTGTATAATGTATATGAATTATATACAACTACATTAGTATATGTTTGTGACAACCTGCTCTTAAATTTTAATTTGAAGAACACCAAACTGAGTCTCAAAAAGTCAAGGAACTTCTGAGAAGTGCTTATCTCCCAACTATTATGGCTTGCAATAGAAGGTAAAACTCCCGGACTTCCAAAGCCCTTCCCAATCTATTAGACAGCACTGAAAGCTTAAACTTCTAAAGAAATATAAATTTGTTCTATATAAAATATAAAAAATTCAGAATAGAAAAACACAGATGAAAATAAATTTATAATTAGTTTACACTGTGAGGTTTAATTTCCAAAGAAACCTGAATGTGTAGATACTAAATCATCCTTTTGGGACCAAAAGCATTTAGATGTATTTAGGAGGGAGCCATGCTGCTCAAATGTCCTGGATACTATCTGGCCTTTTACATCATCTTGTCTTTTCCATAAGGTCAAAGCTAAAAGGCAGAGCTAGAATTGAACAGAAATAACATGTTCTGAACATTAATATCTTCTATAATAATACTAATAAATCTGCAAAATATATTAGCAGTAGTTTCCATTCCAGCCAATATGCAAACACAATCAAATATACAAAAATGACAACATGCTGGGTGCTAGAAAGATGGCTCAGTGATTAAGAGTACTGGCTGCTCATCATGTACACGGTGGTTAACAACCACCTGCAACTCCAGTTCCAGAGGATCCATCACCCTCTTCTGACTTCTGTAGGCATTGCACAACATGGGTGCACTTACATACATGCAGGTAATACACTCATACATGGAAAATAAAAATAATAAAATATTTTAAAATGACAACATGCATCAGTTTTTAGTATTCCCCATTCTATTTGATGGACATCAGCAGACTGACTGCACTTGAAGTATGGAACATAACTGCCAGCTAGCTCCTCTGCACACACATGATGACTGGCTTTATGGAGCTCAAAACGCTACACAGGAGCAAGAACCACTTTATTTTTCCAATGAGGTAAAGAATAGTAACCTCCAATTATTATCACCTGTAAGGAAGTTGAATTGATATTTGGTCATTTATGATTTCCAACAGCTTGTGCATATAACAATACAGAATATGCACCATTGTTTGTAAAGTTTAAAAATTGTGCGTTACTTAAGTGATATCAGCCAGTAAAATGACACTTCTAAATTCTGTTAAAAATACTGAAATTCAGTAACTCTTCAAATTAGAATACATGATTTTGGTGATTTAAATTAAAATTCTTACTTTTGGAACACAGCTAGGTTTTAAGTGTTAGAATGGGCTATTTCTAAGAGAATTTTAAAGCCTTTCTTTAACTGCTGAATCAATCAGCAGTTAATGGACAACTGTTCATTCAGTCACAATATTACTAAATACTGAAGACTGGATGAGAAGGAAAATGCAAAATACAAGTCAAACAGATCTTCTTCTCAATAATTTCACTAGCTTAGAGACACATGACAAATCAATGTATACACAAATACATATATGCATGTATAAAATTTCTTAAATCAAAATCATTCAATTGACTTCATACTTTCCTCAGAATAAGGTAGAAAGTCCTTAGCAGACCCTAAGCCTTCTCATCATCCCAACATGCCCTCACTAACCCTCATCATCTGTCTCATTATTTCCCTGACCTTTCTGTTCCCTGGTCTTTTTCGTCTTCCCTTCACTCACTCTATTCCATCCTCCATGGATTCCTTGCTATTCTTCGATAATGCAGGAATGCTCCAATGCAAGGACTTTGTAATGACAAACCTGGAAGTCTGAAACTCTCTGACCTCAAATAAACATGTTTCTAAGTCTTTTATGCTCTTTGCATACATGAGACTGCCTCAGTGACATTCTTCTTAGAGAATGCTACCCTGACCTTTTTATAAGGTTTCAAATCAAACTTTCAGGTTAATTTTAAATACTTAGAATTACTGGAAAGGCATGCTCGAGAACATGAATACAACTTAGAATATAACAAAATATCATAACTACTAAAACTGAAGTGAATTGCTCAGATCCTGACTCCAACAAAATAAACATTGTGAGAAATGTTATGGTAGAAAACTGGGTATAGAGAATGGTAATAGATAAAAGAAAATTTTATTTTAGTTTTTATTACATGTCATTTTGTGTATGAGGGGAAATAGAGGGTATGCATGTTATGCATGTTGAAGTCAGAGGAATTTGCACAGTTGGGTGGGCTCCAGAGATCAAATTTGAGTCATCAGGCTTGGCAGCAAGTGCCATCCCACTTTATCTCTCATTTCAGTTTTAATTGTTTCAATATTTTAGTGTGTTCATATGTGGCATGTATACAAATAAAGGAGAATGAAATTGTATTGAAGGAAACAAAATTAAATTGGATATCATCATGTTAAGCAAAATAAGCCAAAATCAGAAAGACAAATACTCCATTTTTTTCGCAGACATAGAATATAGATATTTTGAGAAAATTGTGGGGGACAAGAAAGTATACTGGAAACGTGAATATAATCAAAGTACACTACATATGTGTATGAAAATATACATTGTTTTATAAAATCAATGTATGTTAACTTTATAAAAGAAAAACAAGGCCCAGATACCTAATTTGGTTTTAAATTCAGGCTTATACAGGAACATCGTACAGGAAATGGTAAATATTTATCACACATATCAGAGCAATGTTATGTAATGATCAAGTTATAAAAACAGGGATTAGTGAAGGGAAGGAGTACCCTGTGGTAAAAGTTTACCTCTAATGGCCTCCTTCATTAATGCCTAAATCAGTGATTTTATTTGATATTTAGAAGTAGTAAGTTTCCATTTTTTTTTCCTACACAAAGGTTAACTGGTTTATTAATTGAAATAAAATTGGGAGAGAAGGGACAGAATAACTGCTATTTTGTTTCATTATATTCTTCATGTTATTGCTCACTACTATAGTATACTAGTAAAAACCCTGTTCAGAATTAAAACTCTAGGGCCTATAAAAATGACTCTGTGATTAAAAGTGTGTACTGTTCTTGCAGAAGACCCAAGTTTCATTCCTAGGACCCACATCTGGTGGCTCACAACCACCCCTAACTCCAGCTCCAGGGGATTTGACACCCTCTTCTGGCCTCTACAGGCACTTCCCTTACATACACAAAAACGCTCTCTCTCTCTCTCTCTCTCTCTCTCTCTCTCTCTCTCTCTCTCTCACACACACACACACTTATATGCATGATTAAAAACAGAAATAAAACATATTTTAAAAATGTAAAATTCTTCCATTACCTATCTTTGTGTTTACTTTCATAATGTCTTACCAGGCAACTTATAAAATGCAAAAGCCTTTGCATTTAGAAAATTTTTATTCCATTCACTTAGTGTTTGCCATAGAGTGCCTGTGGAAGTCGGAGGACAACCTTGAGTCGTTTCTCTCACATGGGTTTCAGGGATTGAATATAGTCATCAGTCTTAGTGGCAAGCACCTTTACTTGATGAGCCATCTCACCAGTCTACCTTTACATTCTTAATGCAAAAAAATAAGGCTTATGATTCCTTCTATTGCATATCTAATTTAAGATATAGACTTAAGGGTCTGGAGAAATGGTTCAACAGTTAAAAGCACTGACTGTTCTTGCAGAGGACCCAGGTTCGATTTGCAGTACCCACATGGTGGTTAATAACCATCTGTAACTCCAGTTCCAGGGGATTTGATCCCTTCTTCTAACGTCCGTGAGCGTTGCATGACACTGTAGCACTTACACACACGCAGGCAATACACTCATACACATATAATAAATAAAATACTTTTTTTATTTAAAAAAGAGTAGAATTAAAACACTTAATATGTAAAAACATAAGTACTGGTAAATCAAAGATAATCTTGCTACAGTTTTAAACATTTCTAAACTACAAATCCATGTATCTATTGTCTTTATCCAATTTTTGTTTTCATAACTAAATTCTGTATATTGAATAAATTATAAGTTATGAAGGCTTATTCAGCTTATAAGTCTGAAGTCTAGGAAGTTCAAGGTTGAGCAGGCATGTCTGTTGGTGAGGTCTGAGGTCTTTCTGCTGGTGAGTTCTGACATGATGGTGTAGACATCAACTGGAAAGACAAAGCAAACTTGTTAACTTGAGCTATCTGCCTCTTCTTATCCAGCAACTAACATCGTTACAAATGCCCCCTCATCTAACACTTGATACCACCCAAAGGCCCTATCTCTAAATACTACAAGTTATGACTTGGTGATTAAGTTTCTGCATGAGTAGTGAAGGAGACAAACACCCAGCTTATGGCAGCTACTTAGACAGTGCACATCTTTTAACAAATATAGGTGCATGCTTTGATATATTATCATCTTGTATGAATTTTTATTATGTACATTTTTATGATATAAGGTAAACAGAAATGTAAAATGTGAATCTAATATTTGCTTACAATAAAAATAAATGTTCTTCATGAATTGCTTTCATTTTACTTTATTGTTTAAATTGACAGACACAGTTATATTTATATTTGTATTAAACAACCTGGTGATTTAAAATTTGAAAACGATAGTATTAGTTACTTTTTTATTGCTTGGCCAAAATACTTGGCAGGAATGACTCAGTTGGGGAATGATTTATTTGAGCTTACAGTTTCAGAGGGTTTCAGTCCATTATGGCAGAGAAGGCGTGGTTGAAATATATGGTAGAACTTATTTGCATTGAGGTGGATCAGGAATCAGAGACACATTGCAGGAAACACCTAAGGATAATATAGGTCCAAAGTCACACCCTCCAAGGACCTACTTCTTTCAATTTGGCCCCATCCTTCAACGGTTCCAGAACCTCCCATAATAAGGCCAACAACTGGGAACCAAGCTTTCAAAACATGAACTTTTGGGAATAGTTCTGATTCAAAGCATAAATATGACTAAACCAAGCTAATTAACAGCTTTGCTTCATATTATTTGGATTTTGTGGTGAAAATTCTCAAAAAGTACTTTCTTAGCATTTTTCAAAAATAAAATATACTTATTAATAATAGTCACCATGTGAAAGTTTATAAATTTTCTATTAAACAGGAAGAATATGTTCAAGATAATTATCCTACAATAAAACTATAGCTGCTAACATTTTATTATTGAATTATATAAGAACAATAACTTTAGAAAAATTATTAAAACTTTAGAGTAGCATAAATAGTTATTCCTAAATTTTCTACTAAAATTCAACTTTAGGAATTCATTCATTGCCAATAAGGGCACAAAACAGTATAGCTTTTTGAATAATAATTTAATTTTTTTACAATACTAAATATACTGTTTTCTAGCAATCAGATACTGTAGTATTTATCCAAAGAAGTTGAGAACTTATATCTACCAAAACCTGCATATAAATGTTTATAGTAGCTTTTCTCATAATTACTGAAATTTAAAAGCACACAACATATCCTGAAAAAGAAACTGTGATATGTAATAATTTAATATAATGATATAATGCAGCAGCAGTAAAAACAAGTGGGCTGTCAAGTCATGAAGGGACACCAAATCATCTCACATGTGTACTACAAAGTTGTTGCATAGAACTGTCCTCTGACAGGCAGACCACGGACAGATGCTGTTTCCCCATGTTTGGTTGCACTGGTTTGCCTGCACCCAAGTTTGCTGACTGTTACACTCTGCAAGAAAGGAGAGGCAGAGAGAGTCTGCCACACCTCCTAGCCAACCAGTCGTCCCCAGTTGCACAATGGGTTGGGGATAAGAGTATATAAACTGAGGAAACAAGGTAAAATTTCTTTCACCATTTTGTGTAGCTGTGAGGAAGTCACCATCCATGCTTGGATGAACAATTTCCAGTGCAGCCTTGGGAGGGGGCAGTCACACACAGTTCTGTAAGTAAACCCTCACCCATTGGTCTGTAAATAAGCTCAATAAATGCTCTGATTTCCCAGACTGTACTTTGCTGAAAGCAAGCCTCCATTTGTTGTGGGTACCAAGGGGGGAGGGACAACGTTGTTTATACCTCCAGGAAGAAAATTTAGCTACAAAGTCCAATACACTCAATGGTTTCTCAGACTGTAGTTTGAGGAAATAAGTCTCCCTTTGTCATAGGGACCAAAAGGTGGAGGAGGGGTGTTGTTTACACCTCCCAGAAAGAAGTTTACCTACAAAAATGCATAAAGACAATCAAAAAAAGCTACAAAGAGCATAGTTACAATTATAAGATGCTCTGGAAATGCTAACTTATGTAGGCAGTGAAAAGATCAGTGCATTGCAAGGATTCAGGAAAAGATAAGTAGACAAGAATAGAAAGTTTTAGGAAAGCAAGAATATTGTATATGATGCTAAAATAGTTGAGAAGTATTGTTACAAATCTGTCAAAATCCACAGAAGTTACAACACCCCAAATGAACTCCAATGCACAATGTATATTTTGAATTATGATGACATATCCATATATTCATCAATTTTAACAAATGTACCCTTGGAGGGGGGATGTTGATAATAGGAGAATCTAATTTGTGTCTCCAAATATTCTTCAGTTTGGGTCCATACACTAGAGCCTGGTTAAACTCCCAAGAGTTCCATGCTTGAAAGAGATTGCCTCTGCCCCTCCCAGCAGCTACATGTTGACACAATTTCCTTAGGTGGGACTGGAGATTCTTACCCACTTCCTCATGTCTATGCTGGGATACTTCCTGCTTTGAGGTTGTATGGGGCTTGTGCATGCTGTCACCACTCCAGTATAGTCCATATGATCAGCTGTCTGGAATAATCTGTTTCCTTGTCATCCACTTCCTCCAGGACTTAGTAATTTTCCACCTTCTAGTCCCCAATGATACTTGATCCTTGGAAGGCAGAAGTGTGCTATAGGTGTACTATTCAGGTATAAGCAGGCAGAAGTCTCTTATTCTCTGTATGTTGGCCACTTGTGGATCTCTGTGTCAATCACCATCTGCCATATAATGGTGCTTCTCTGATGAGAGTTGAAAGATGCATTAATCTATGGGTGTAACAATAAGTCATTAAGAGTCAGTTTAATACAACAACTGTTTAGTAGAAAATTGGTATTAATTCTCTTCTATTTCCCGTTACCTGTCTGGCCTCAGGTTCCTAAGTTTGAAATCAATGTCAGATCTGGGCTTCCATCCTAGCAAGCAGATAAATAGTGGTTGGTTACTCCCACAGTATTCATTCCTCTGTTGCACCAGTGGACATATATTGCCAGGCCAGTTGTTATAGTAGTTTGCAAGATTCACAGCTGGGTAGAGTTGATGATTACTTTTTCCTTCCAATAGCATGCATAGTAACTTCCCGCACTATGAACACAAGCCAGTAGAGATGAAGCTCTGGAGTCAGCACCAGCTTGATTTCTCCTGGTTTGTTCTATAGCTCATGTATGTAGTGTCTTCAGCAATAGGATCTTACCATGAAGTTCTAGTGTGTAACCAAGATCGTATGTACTGTAGGCATGCCTCAAACTCACCATATAGTCAAAAGTAATCTTAAACTTGTGATTTTCCTGCCTTACACTCTGAGTAATGCTATTGGAGGTGTACATCACCACAGCCAATTTAAGCAATGCTGGACATCAAACCCAGGGCTTTGTGCATGCTATGGAATCAGTATACCAACTGAGAAACACGCCCAGCCCACATGAAAGTATTAAAATTTCTCAATAATATAAGCAGTTGTACATGGTATAACTCAGTATTTTTAATTCTTGTAGGAGCCAAGAGCCCTAATAATTTCCCAAGTGAATGAGAATATTGTATTACATATTTTACAGAATGCTAGATTATACTGTTTAAAGATATTTTAAAAAACACAAGGATAATTTAAATAGACATCAACTAAAAGAAGGTGTAAAGATGTTCAACAGGAGCATGAAAGTATACGTACTTGGACAGGACACCTGTATTGAACTTCACCCACCCAAGTCTCAGGGACCATCTCAGAAGAGGGGGTGGAAAGATTGTAAGAGCCAGGGAGGAGGTGTATCACATTATGGAAATAGAGTCCTACAAGCTCCTGGGAGCCTACTCATATGATTCTACAGCAATGGTGTCAGCATACACAAGTTCCATGCAAACTCAAGAAGACAAAAACCCAGCATAGAACTGGGAAAATGAACAGCAGACCCTAATCTTATCTGAAGAAATATTGGAAACTTATTGCTTCTAGGTGAAGAAGAGCTGATCTTTCTAAAACAAGGGATTCTAGATAGGCTGGCTGGATCTCAGTGGATGGACTTGCACTGGGGAAAGACTGGGGACACTGACCATACAGTGGGCCTTAATAGGGATGATAGAGTATATGGGCTCCAGTGGGAGAGCTATGGGAGGGTTCCAGTGGGGACAGTGGTATAAAGATGGTTACGATTGTTTTAGATGTTCTGTATGAAATGAAATATACAAAAATTTAATAAAAACAAATTCAATAAACAAATAAATAAATATTAAGGAAAAATCACCAGGCATTCATACAAAAGAAGTTTAATACCCAAAACATAGAAAGAACTTAAAAAAAAAAAAACGAAGAAGCAAGGAAACAAATGTCCCAATTAAAAAACAGGCTGTGGCTCTGAACAGAGAACTCTCAAAAGAAAAAATAGCAGTGAGCAAGATACACCTTAAGAAGTGTTTAACTGTCCCTGAGAGAAGCTATGTTCAGCCCCTCCACACAGCCACAAGATATCCTGAGTGGCCACCATCACTTGCATTGTGTCCTACTTAGCAAAGTGAATCTCAGTCCAGATACAATGAAGGAGAATTGTCTACATCTTTTAAATGGAAGTCTAGAGAAGAGTTTGTAACCCTATTCAGTCTATGCCACCTAGAACAGGGTGAGAACAGAGTAAGAATCCAGGTTGGCCCAATGCCTTCCTTTATAGCCACTTTGAGGCTTAATTATGAGCCCATTGAACCACTAGAAAGTGGCCATTGTTGATTCTGCTGTTTGAAAAGGAAGTTAAGTGACTGTGCTGGATAGCTTTAGTGTCAACTTGACACACCTGGTTTGAGGGAGCCTCAATTGGGGAATTTCCTCTATTGGACTGGCCTGTGGCCATGTCTGAAGGGCATCTTCTTGATGAGTGATGTGAGAGGGCCCAGCCCACTGTGGGTGGTGCCACCCCTGGGCAGGTGGGCCTGTGTTGCATAAGAAAGCAGGCTGAGCAGGGGCCAAGGGAGCAAGCCTGTAAGCAGCGTTCCTCCATGGCCTGTGCTGCAGCTCCTGCCTCCAGGTTCCTGCCCTGAGTTCCTACCTTGGGCTCCCTGATGAACTGCGACCTGGGAGATGTAAGACAAATAAACCCTTTCCTCCCCAAGTTGGTACTGGTCAGAGTATTTTGTCACAGCAATGAAGAACAAACTAGGACAGTGACCATGTCAATACCTCTTAGATAACTTGATAAAAAGACCAGCGAGTACAGCCTGCACCATGCTCCATCAAGGCCTAGCCCTCCCACTGGAGCTAAACACAGTCAGAGGACAACTTGTGAGAGTTGCTTCTCTCCTTTCAATATGTGAGTCCTAGGAATTAAACTTAGACAGTTGGGCTTGGGGGCAAGCACCTTTACCCACTGAGCTATCTTGGTGCCCCTCTCCTCCATTTTTTGAGACAGGGTCTTACTATTTAGCCCTGGCTGGCCTGAACCTCAATATCTAGGCCAGGCTGGCCTTGAATTCAAATATCTGCCTGCCTCTGATTCCTGAGTGCTGGGATTAAAGGCGTGCACCATCACGCCCATCCTCCTTTAAAAAAAGAAAAAAAAACAACGTTGTGTATTTGTGTGGGAGGGTGGTGTATGACGTATTTGTGGCTGTACACATGCCGCAATGCTAAAGTGAAGGTCAGAGGACAACTTGCAGAAGTCAGCTCTGTCATCCCATCATCTGTGTTCCGGGGGGTTGAACTTACATCATCAGGGTTATGCCATTACCCCCAGAACCATCTTACCTTCCAGATCTGTGATCTTGAAAAGTAACTTTTACCACCACTCATTTTAGAAACAGGAGCCCTAACAATCCTTTGTTACTGCCCCTGTAAAAACTCACCCCTCTAAAGACTCATCAGCAGGGCTGGGACTGTAGCTCAGTGATAAAGCACTTGCCTAACATACACAAGGCCCTGGTTTGATCTCTAGCCACCACCACCCTCAAAAACAAACTCATCTGCATGCTCGCATTAGGTTCCTTTCTGCAGATGTGTCATGTGCCATTCCAGATCTTCCTGCTATGAACTAAGGGAAGAAGCTAGACATGGTAGAGTCTTCTTGTAATCCCAGAACAGAAGTGGCTCAGGTAGGAAAATTACTGAAGTTTAACGGTAGCCTGAGCTACATAGGGTCTCTCTCTCTCTCTCTCTCTCTCTCTCTCTCTCTCTCTCTCTCTCTCTCTCTCCTTAAGAGTCTCATAGCATTATAGAAAGGTCCACATATCCTGGAGCATTGAGGTTTGGCCAAGGTAGCTCAGCGAGGGAAACGTCTATGAAAACTTGGGTTACATTTATTCTTCCAAGAAAATTCTCTCACAAAGGACTGGAAAATGTATCTCTTTCCTTCCCTAGTTGGCCTAGAATTCACTTGACATGCAGACCAGGTTGACCTCAAGCTCACAGAGATCCACCTGCCTCTGCACCCTGAGTGCTAGGATCAAAGTATGTACCACTACATAGCTTCATTTTTTATTGTGAAACAGGGTCTCTCTAAGTTGGCCAGGATTGCTTTGAACTCACTGTGTAGCTCAGCTATCTTAGAGCTTGTGATCCTCCTGCCTCAGCCTCCAAAGTACTATGATTTTGGACCTGTGCCACCATATCTAGCTCTCAAACCCATCTCTGGCTGATGATCCCTGTTCTAGGGAGCTGTGCCCAAAGGAAATGGAAGGATATATAAAATTAGGATCTTTTCACAGCACATTTGACCTTAGGTGAACTGTGAATGAAATATGGGTTTCGTTTCGTTTTCTGTTTGTGGTGGCGCTGTGGATAAAACCCAGGGTCTCATACCTGCTAGTATGTCCTGCCATTGAGCTATATCCTCAGTCCTCAAATAGGCTAAATAATTTGTCTTTAGGCTGGAGAGATGGCTCAGTGGTTGGGAGGGCTGACTGCTCTTGCAGAGGACCCAGGTTCAAATCCCAGCACTCACATTATGGCTAACAACTCCAGTTCTAGGAAATCCAACTCCCTCTTTCGACCTCCACAGGCATTGCATGGCACAGGTGTACTTACACGCATGCAGGCAATACACTCATACACATAAAATAAATA
>NW_008353264.1:31382-47606 GCF_000622305.1 Nannospalax galili | reverse complement strand
TAAAATAAATAAATAAATAAATAAATAAATAAATAAATAAATAAATAAATAAATAAAATATTTTTAAAGTGTACACCATCCCATGGGGACCCAACCAAATGGACTTGAGCCAATGTCTAGTCTACAAAGAGGAGGGTCAACACAGAGGAAACATTTCCTACATGCTTCCAAGCAAAGCCAGCCATGATCGAGCAGGACCTTTGACATATCTTCACATAGACAGAACTGGTAAAAGAATGGAGCCAGGGCCTCCTCCCAAGCCTATGTGACCCCTGAGGAACAGATCCTTAAATGACCATGAGTAAAAATAAATTGGTTTATCTAGGCCAATTGTATGGTCTTAAATACCCAAAAGGAAAGTATAACCAAATATTAATGAGCTCAATATAACTTTTTAATAGTACATATGTATAGCTAAAGGCTACATAACAAGAAACAATGCCAGACAGGAGATACCTTCCTTTGAGTTATTGGCCAGGGTGGCCCAAAAGACTCCCAGACAGTAACCCAGCATAAAAATGGGAAAATGAACAGCAGACACCAATCTTATCTAAAGGAATATTGACAACTGATTGCTGCTAGATGAGAAACAGCTGATCTTCCTAAGACAAGGCTCTCTAGATAGGCTGACTAGATTCAGCAGGTGGACAAGAACTGGGGGATGGCTGGGGGCACCAACAACACAGTGGACAGTAACAGGGATGACAGAATATATGGGCTCCAGTGAGGGGTGGGGGAGGCTATGGGAGGGTGCCATTTGGGAAGTGGGTATACAGATGAATAAGATTGTGTGGGATGTTCTGTATGATATACACACAAAAAAATCAACAAATTGAAAAGACATATTTGAGGAGGAAGCATAAAAATTTACTTCATGTTATTTAGTAGAGGTGATAAACATTACCATTGAAATCTACCTGATGACTTTATATCCATACTCAGGTGCCAAGGATCTGTGTGTAACTGACTGTGACTAGTAATAATCAGATACACAGAGATTAAAGACACATGTGCAAACATCTAAGCGTTAGTAGCATTAAACATGTAGGAACTGGCATATTTTAAAATGAAATGGAGATATTCCTTAAAGGTTAAAAACTCATTCAATTTTATGTCTTACAGGGTTTATACTGAGTTCAATATTGTTTAGCTGTATTAATTCAATTGTGAACCTAAAAATTTACAGCCACTTTTGAAAGAGATGTATCTTTGCTCTGGAAATTGTTACTGAATATGTTAGAGCTGTAATGAAATGCTTTTTCTAATCATGTGGTTATTAAATAAAAATAAATTAAAAAATAAGAATATGAAAAAAAGCATTCAACATCCTTAGTAATTAGGTAAATGTAAATCAAAACTACCTTAAAATTTCATCTAACCCCAGTCAGAAATAATGATGCCAAATCCTGGTATGACTGTGGGAAAACTGGAACCCTCATCCACTGCTAGTAGGATTGCAAACTGGTGCAACCACTATGGAAACCAGTATGGAGAACTCTTAAAAAACTAAAAATGAATTTACCATATGATTCTGTTATACTGCTCCTTTTCACATATGCAATGGACTCATCCCAGTAGAGAGATACTTACACAGCCATGTCTGTTCCTAGTCTGTTCACAATAGCTAAGAAATGGGATCAACTTAAATGTCCCTACACTGATGAATGGATAATGAAAACAAAAACATAGTACATTTAAACAGTGGAGTTCTATGCAGGAGTAAAGAAAAAATGAAATCATTAAATTTGCATATAAATGGATGAATGAGAAGCTGTTATACTAAGTAAAGTAACACAGACTCAGAAAAACCAGTGACATATGGTCTCTCTCATTTGTAGATCTTAGCTCCAAATTCCTAGATGTGAGTATATATCCTGATGTAACCACAGGAGCCAAGAAAATGGAAAAAAAACCTGCTAAAACCTGATTTCTGGCCCCTATTTTTCCAATCATAATTATATATTTAGCTACCCTTTGACCCAATGGAAAAAATATATAGCATTCAAAACTACTGATAACAGGAACAAGGAAAAATGTTTTTAGAATGAAATGTCTCCCCCATCATGAATTACTTTAAAAAAATATATTTTGGGGGTTGGAGATATGGCTCAGTGGTTAAGAGCACTGACTGCTCCTGCAGAGGACCCAGGTTTGATTCCCAGCACCCACATGGTTTATGGGCAGTCTGGTTTGTAAGAGCCATGGTATAGATACCTCTTTATTGCTCCCCTTCTCCTTTTGCTGGAGCTCCAAAAGCAAGAGGCAGCACTGGCATTAGGGAGCAGCATGGCGGTAACTGAAAACAACACAACTTCTGTATTTCCATATCAGTTAAAAATTTTCTAAAAAAAATTTCTAAAACCATGTTAGTTATTTGATTAAAATGTAAAATACATTGTCTTATCGCTAAATATGTTCTTTGAAAAATAGTTATTTTCATTAAAATATGCATGTCTAATAAAATATAGAAAATGCAGATGAAAACAAGAAGAATGAACTGAGGAAATTCAACTTAATGTAGTATTTAAACACAATAATTTATTCATAATAAAGTGTGTGAGGGATTAGAAATGGCTCTGCAGTTAAAAGCCCTGGCTGCTCTTCCAGAGCACCCGAATTCAGTTCTCAGCATTCACATGGTGGCTATCAACCATCCATAATTCCAGTTCCAAGGTACATGACGCCCTCTTCTGTAGTCCTTGGGTATTGCCTACATGGGTATACTTAAATGCAGGCAAAACACTCATAAACATAAAAATTTTACACATGATTTTAAATTCAAAAATGAATGAAGCTGGGTGTGTAAACTAAAAAAATATATATTAAGCTGGGTATGGTGGCAGACACCTTTAATCCTAGCACTAGGGAGGCAGAGGCAGGTGGATCTCTGTGAAATCAAGGCCAGCCTTGTCTACATAACCAGTTCTAGGCCAGCTGACTAGCTGGGATTACAGGGATGCCCTGTCTCATAAAAGAAACCATATCCATCTATCAGTCTGCCTATGACTTTTACAATTCAGAAATCAAAATTAATGATTTTATTTTGTTTTACAAATTATTTTCTGTCTTTTGTACTATTTTCTTAACATAAATGGGCTCATGCTATGTGAACTTTTCTGACTTGAATATTTGCTATATTACTAAATATTTATTTAGAAAACAATTGTATGTCCATAGTTTTGTGTGTGTGTGTGTGTGTGTGTGTGTGTGTAACCACGTATTATGATTTTCATATAGGGTTTTATAATTTAATGAAGAATCATATCTTCCCCCAAATGACAACTGGAGTAGAAACAAGTGCTTTAATAAATTTCAAACTTGTAACTGTTTCCAGGTAACAGAAAAGTTTGGAGTGGGATCAAAATACCAACTCAGACCCATGAACATATGCTTTATAAAATATATTGAGAATTTCATATTTCACTGTATTGTGATTAAATCTGCACAGTATTCCCTGTCTTCCAACTCCTCTCAACCCCCTCCCTTATGTTTCACTCCCAACTTCATATACTATTTTTTAAATCCACTAAATGGTCTTGGGGCTGCCAGTATGTGCATGGGTTTAGGGCCATGCACTGGTACTTGGGCAGCCTATCACACTGCATGCTTTTTAAAACATATTTTTCTCAGGCTGGAGAGATGGCTCAGCAGTCAGAAACACTGGCTATTCTTGCAGGAGACCCGGGTTTGAATGCTAGCACCCACATGACAATTAACAACTGTCTATAACTCCAGTTCCAGGGGATCTGATGGCCTCTTCTGTCCTTGTGGGCATGTATGATACAGGTGCAATTACATACATGCAGGCAATATGTGCATACACATAAAACAAAAATAATAAATCAAATTTAAAAAAATGTGTTTTTCTCCAATAGCCATGTGGAAGGGAATAGTGGGTTTCAGGATTTAGGATGTGTAGTATAGAAGCAGGTAGCACTTGTCTTCATTTCTGCTTCTGCTTTTCTATTTACTGTGTAGGGCAGTTATCAGTGCCCCTAGGTCTTAGTTTCATATCTGCAAGTTCTAAATAGTAACACTGCATTCCCCATATAGTCACTGTGCTGATCAAATAAAATTGGGTAATGCTCAGGCACTGTTTTATTGCATAAGTGGTCCTGCTTACCAGACTTCACCAGTTCTTTCCTAAAGCAAGGGCAGTCTAGCTGAGAATAGATCAGTGGCAGTACTGTAGGCTCTAATTCAATAAAGACTTTTAGATGAATAAAGGACAAATGGTAATGTTTGATTATATCATGTGGTGATAACTACATAAACATTAGTTTACTTATAAAGTTACTGTTAGCATATGTATTTCCATGTGTTATGTGAGAGATTTTGGCTGGGAAGGCATGACACACACATGTCTACTCACCCCACATAGAGAGCCCACACAAACCAAAGTAATGACTTCACCAAAGTTCAACTTGGTAAACCAATGAGTTCTTATTGAGGTTACTTACAGGAGTATGGTTCAGGAGTAACTTACAGGGCCTTTCAACAGGTTTGAGAAGCTAATTTGTCAACTCAGCTTCTCAGTGTCTCCTCCCCCAGCAGTTGTTCACTGTTTCTATGACACTGGAGAGTAGACTTTGTCAGTCTTGCAAGTTTCAACTTGCCCAGACATGTGAAGTTTCTGTTTGAGTACCATGATCCTCCTTCCTCAGTCCTGGAGGGAGTGTTTCAATTCAGAGGAAACAGATATAACACCATGCAAAGTGCAGATGGCAGGACCCACAAAGATTATCTGCATTCTTTGTTTTTTCCAAAACTAAGCTGTATCCAAACACCATGCAAAATATCATTTGCCTCCTGTCATCCACCCAGCCAAGGGCAATTTTTGGCTATAACTGTTAGTCTAGCTGGAACTTCAGTGACCCTGCACTCTAATGTCATCTTGTTTACGGGTACATTTTGGCTAAAAGAGAATTCATCTGGAGAAGTGGTAACATCCTCTACAAACAGTGCTAGGAAATTTGCATATTTAAATGTAAAAGGATGAAACTTGATACTTCTCTCTGTGGAAAAAAACTCAATTACAAATGAGTCAAAGACATCAATATGAAGCATGGAATATTAAAATTGTATGAAGAAAAGGTTAGGGAGTATACTACAATATATACTAAGGACATTCTTGTTAGATAAATTGGGCAGGGAATCACCACAGAAAACACAGGAGGACTCCAGGAAAGTAAAGTTTATTATGAAGGGTCACAGGGGCTAGTGTTCAGCTCCGGAGTGAAAACAACAAGCAGCCTGATGACTGCTGAGGAAGTTCTTATAGGGGTGGTTGGGAAATGAGGAAGGTGGCAAAAATAATCTTTAGAGTTTCGGGGAAAGCAGGGATCTGCACATTGTGAACCTTATCTGGGGAAGCACCTTGAGCTAAGACAGCTCTTGTGGTCATGGTGTCTTGGGTCATGGGTACAAGGGGCCTGTTTTTCTGTCTGTGGATGGTCAGCATAACTATTGACTCAGTTTCTGCATTCCATGGGGCCCTGCAAAACTTGTCCCTCAAGGGCTTGAAAAATTACGAGGCCTTACTACACTGGAGGGAAGGGTCACTATAGGCCTGGACTCTATCATTCTGGCCTTTTCTGTTATAGGGCAGAGGGCGATGTGTACTAATCTGGTTAATTCCTGCTGGCAAGTGTTGACATGAGGAAGTTGGAGGGGCCAGGTAAGAGAGTCCAGTTAGGCAACAAAAGTTTTGACTTCGTGGATCTGAGCAAGGTCCTCCTCTGTAGTTGAGCATCTATCAGACACATGTCAGGGAAGAGCGTAACAACTGATTAAATTTGGTATGGATGAGCTGCTGGATCTGACCCTGAAGGTCAGGGGGCCATGGTTAATATAAGAACAATAGAGATTAGAGGCCCAAGTAAGGGTAGAAGCCAGGGTGTTAGTTCTTCAAGGAGCCTCCGCTGGGATAGTTGTTGATATCAGGTATTTTTCAGTGAGAGGTCTTGAGCCACCTTTCAGAGGCATTGTACATTATGTTCAGTCTTACCTGATTGATTGACATACTAACATTTCTCACCCAAGAAGATTCAAGTGCCCCCCCTTTTTCTGCTGTTAGTAAGTCTAGGGCTCATCTATTCTGGAGGGTGACTTCAGCCAGGGTGGACAGCTGTTGCTATATGACCTGGATTAACTGGGCCATTGTCTCAACAGCCATGGTGAGCTCCTGTTTGAGGTCCTGGATTTCCTGAGAGAAATGTTGGGCTGAAAGAGAGCGTGTCCTGGCTCCCTGCCATGAGTCCTGTGGCCACCACTGTTGACACCAAGCTGATTACCACCAGGACTGCTACGGTAGCTGATTTTTTTCCTTACTTAGTGATTTGACAATGGGGTTAGAGTACTCCTCCCCTGTGGAGAGAAGGCCCCTCCACTTCTCCTGAAGAAAACAAGGTTAGTTTGGGCACAAGGACAACCGGAACACAAGGGCCCCTGGTCTTGGGGAAAATGCAGGTGAACTTCAAAAAGCAGCAAAGGAAAAGTAGCCCTGGAACCAGAGCAGTGTTACCCTGGAATAGGATGTTGTGAATTGAGGAGAGAGGGCAGCTAGAGCTCTGAGAAGCCCAACACTGATTGATTGAGGAAGGAGGGTGGAGGAAGCAAAGGATGCTGTGTGAGGGGGTTCAGGAACACAGGGTATGGGTTTGGTTGGTGACATTCTGAACCAGGAGAGGGAGGAGGATCATGGCCTGTAGCAGGGCACAGAGGAAACAGACAGATGCATTAAGTATAGAGAAGCTTTTTAGGAGCTATAAGGAGAGGACAAGACATTGTCCCAGAAGAAACTGTGGGAGATGTTAAAGCAATCAAGTTGCTGTATTGTTTGGTGCTTTGTTTGGTCTAGGGTCTCCATGGCCTTCTGGAACCATGAATTTTGGGTTGTTTTCTTTATTTATTTATTTTGAAGTGGTCTATTGATCCTGCTGAGTAGTATACACTTGATGCAGCAATTCAGTCCCCTGTCCATGAGTGTGGATTGACTACCTTGAAGGCTGACTCCTCACATTCATGGCCCTGCTGTGTCAATCTCCACAGTTTTTCTAGTGTCACATCTAGGGCCCTAAGTTAATACATTTGATTTCATTCCCCATTTGCCACATTTTTTCTCAAAGTCAGGTTCTGTTGTACTCAGCCAGTGACTGTTGCATGACCATGAGGGGCAACCTTCCCAGTTTCCTGGGTCCTTGCAGTCAGTACTTGTTTAGTCCTTTATGAAACATAGGAACTTGGGGTGGCCAGACTTTCCCAGGTGGAAGGTTAGGGATATAGAATTGTATGAAGAAAGTGGACATACCAAGGAACCAGGGAGTTGAGTTTCCTGTTTTTTTTGTCATTAATTTTCCATGTTTCAAACTTAAAAGAGCAGGGAGGAACTGAACAGATGGAAGAAGCATGAGTCATGAGGGCCAGGGTACTAGTGCAGAGTACAAAAGGAAAAATGTTCATTCTTGAATAGAGGCCAAGGAGGGGACCCTTGAGAATTTTCATTTAAGGGGGCCAGTACTAGTGGCCTGGTACTTGCTGTGTTCCCATGTCCATTTCGTTTTGGAGAAGTGAATCCAGCCTGGCTGTCCAAGGAGTTTGGCTGCTGTTGGAGTGGACAGAATCATGAGGTGAAGGCCAGTGCAGCAAGGCTGGAGAATTTCCCTTAGTCCTTTCTGGTGGTTGTTAGACACGAGGTAGGCATAAACACCCAGTTGGAGGGGGTTCACAATCTGGTCCTTAGATGCCTGTGGGCTAATCTGGTCAGCATGTTCTCTAAGGAATTTTCCTAAAAGGGTGAAGGCAGGTATGTGGAGGGTGGGGAGAGTGTTGAACTGGCAGGTCATTTAGGAGGAAAGGCCTACCATACACACTTTCAAAAGGGCTTAGGAAGGAGGGGGCCTGTGGGGTAACTTGCAGTCTGGTTAGGGAAAGAGGTGGGAGAGTGACCGAGAGTGACCCAGGACTGATGTAATTCCAGGGATAGTTTAGTAAGGTGATCGATTCTTGAGGAGGGACTTAGCCTGTTCTACCTTGCCTGGTGTCTGGGGGTGGTAGGAGATATGTAATCTCCAAGTTATTCCCAGGGAATGAGATACTGTCACCTTAGAGACAAAAGCCATGCCATTATCTGATTGGAGGATAAGTGGGAGACCAAAGCAGGGAAAATGATCTGGATTAGGCAGGTGGCTACTACGTCTGCTGTCTCCTCCATGGTCGGAAAGGCTTCTACCCATCCTGCAAAGGTGTCCAACATGACTAGGAAGTATTTGAATTTTTTACAGGCGGGCATGTGGGTGAAATCTACTTGCCAATCGACCCCTGGAAGAGCCCCCCTATGCTGATGAGGTTTTAAAAGATGGGGGGTGACCCCCACCCTGAGGGGAGACAGCAGTCCAGGTGAGGCATAAACTGATGATTTCTGTGAGGAGGAGAAAAAGCTTATGGCAGTGAATGAGGGGTTCCAAAAATTTGTAAAGCAGGCAGGCCTCAACACGGAAGACATTATGTAATTGGGCTTAAAATAAATGAAGCTTGTCCCTCAGGTAGGCAATGTTTGTCTTTTAAGATCAACCATCTTCCTGGCCCTTGGTTAGACCCCATGTCTAGAAGACTCTTATGTTGTTGGGAGGAAAAAGAGGGGGTCATTCCCACTGGTTCCAGGAAGAGCAGGCCACTGGCCGGGCAATGGGCCTTGCTGGCTTCCCTAGCTGTCTGCTCCACCAGGTCATTACCTCTGGCTATGAGATCAGTAAGAGTTTGATGTCCCTTACAGTGGATTACAGCCACCTTGGCCAGGAGGTAAGAAACCTCTAAGAGTTTGAGAATTAAAGGGCCATTGGTAATGGGGGTTCCTTTAGTGGTAATGAAGCCCCTTACTGAGGCATGATAATGAAGTATGTGGAAGGCATACAGAGAATCTGTGAAGATATTGATTCTCTGGTTCATGGTCTGAGTCAGAGACCTGGTGAGAGCTATAAGGTCTCCTTCTCTGAGCTGATCCCAGGTAGCAATGGTCTGGTCTCAATGATGTTCGTGAGGGACACTACAGCATACCCTGTTGGGCTGGAGTGAGAGTCAAAAAAACCAGGTCAGAGTTGAGTCAGGTAAGGATTCTAGGGAAATCAAGGGATCTTGGTAGGAAAGTTCTTGAAGAGTTTCTAAACATGAGTGAGCCGCATGGCAGAAGGGAGGAGGGAGGCAGTGTTGGGAAGCATGAATCCATGGTGAGTGAGGGGTTCTCAAGGAAAGTGGCATAAAAGAGCTATAATTTAGAAGGGGCAAGAGCAGAAAGAGATGAGTGAGTTAGTAGATCCTTAAGGCGATGAGGGGAGAGAACAGAAATGGGCTGACCTAGAGTGAGCTTGAATCCCTCCTGGGCCAGGAGAGCTGTGGGAGCCAGAGCGAAGAGACAAGGTTGCCACCCTCAGATGGTGGTGTCCAGTTGTTTGGAGAGGTAGGCTACTGGAGTAAAAACTGGGTCCCTTCATCTGCCCTAAGACCCCCAATGCCAGTCCTTTTTTTTCAGTTACATACAAAAGGAATGGAGAACCAAATCAGGAAGGGCCAAAGCTGGTGCCTCCAAGAGGACGTTCTGGATATCGACATGAAAAGTTGCTGTTAATGGCCCCAGAGGTTCTACAGGTTCAGATGGGTCCCCTTTGGAGGCCTCATACAGGGATTTGTCAAGGAGGGCAAAGTTGGGGATCCAGGTGTGCAGGTATCTGGCCATGCCCAATAAGGACAGGATCTCTTCCTTGGTCATGGGAGGTTTCAGGAACCTTAGATAATTTGTCCTGTCTATAGTTAACTGGCAGGATGTGGGGGTGAGGAAAAACCCCAGGTAATTGACCTGAGGAAAGGAAAGTTGTGCCTTGGCTGGGGATACCCTACACACCTTATCACCTAAGAAGTTGAGGAGTTTGATTGTATGAGTCTGGAAAGACAAAGGAATGGAGAGTAGAGGAGGTCATCCACATATTGGAGGACTGTAGAAGGACTAAGACTTAAGGTAGTTAAGTCATGGGCTAAGGCCTGGCCAAAAAATATTGGAACTATCCCAGAATCCCTGGGGTAGAACAGTCCATATTAATTGGGAGAGTGTCCCAGAGTCAGGGTCTTCCCAGGTAAATGCAAGGAAGTGGTAGGAATCAGGATGTAAAGGGATGGAGAAAAAAGCATCCTTAAGGTCCAGAACAGTAAAGTGTGTAGTGGAGGAGGGGATGTTGGAGAGTAGAGTATAGTGTTAGGATCAACTGGGTGAATGGTGACTGCAGCTTCATTTATGAGGTGGAGGTACTGGACCAAATGGTAGGATCTGTTGGGTTTGAGGACAGGGAGAATATGGGTGTTTTAAGGGGAGTGAGTGGGTTTGAGGAGATGGGCCTTCATGAGTTTTTGAATTATGGGCTTAAGTACCTGGCAGTGTTTGAGTGAGATGGGATACTGAGTCCTTATAGGGAATGTAGAGGGATGTTTTCAGGTGATGTAAATAGGAGAGTGGTGAGAGTCCCGAGGAAGAAAGAGGATTCCAAATGCCCAGAAGCAGTGTCCTGCGACTAGGGCAGGGAAATATGTGGGGCTTTCTGACGCACCAGTGTTTTTTTTTTTAAGGCTCAGAAAGTCCGTTTCGCATTGTGGCATGTCAAGGAGGTAGAGTAAGAGGCGGAGTAAGAGGGAAGGAAGAAGAAGCATGGAGGGTGAGAGAGAGAGAGAGAGAGAGAGAGAGAGAGAGAGAGAGAGAGAGGCAAGATCCTAGTTCACAGAATCTAACCCCAAACCCAAAAGGTTTACAAAGACCATCAATAAAGTCTCAAGAAGAGAGGCTTTGCAACCCATTCATAGGTAATAGGTCTCAGGGACCCTCAGTCATGACAGGTAGCTGGGAAACATTTTAGCAGGCGGGGTGGATAGCTATGCTTCTTTGTGAGGATCAGTTTCTGGACCCAAAGAACTCTAAGTGGGAGGACTTGAGTGTGACAGGCAAGTAGGTACACCGGCCAGGTGGGCTTGGGCAAGTACAGTAACCATGCTGGCTACTCAATGGTTGCAGAAACTGTTGTCACCCAGTGGCCTTAGGCTAGGTCAGGGAATGACCTCAGAGCTTAAATAGAAAGGAAAAATAAGATCCTAAGAGAAGAATCGAGGAGCTGCAGAGGCAAGGGCAAGGGAGGGGAGTGGTGGTACCTCAGAGTCAAATTGGTGGCAAGTGCAGGGGCTGGTAACTGGCAGCCAGTCTGGCGGGAGTCCTCCCCAGTGACCTCCATGAGCTGAGACCAAGTCACAGCTCCAGATGTTAGATAAATCAGGCAGGGAATCACTTGCCACAGGACTCCATAAAGTAAAGTTTATTGTGGACGGTCACAAAAGCTGGTGCTCAGTTCAGGAGTGAAAGCAACCAGCAGCCTGATGACTGCTGGGGAAGTTCTTATAGAGGGGTTGGGGAATGCGGAAGGTGGCAAAAATAATCTTTACAGTTTCGGGGGAAGCAGAGGTCTGCACATTGTGAAACTTATCAGGGGGAAGCAACTTGAGCTAAGACAGTTCTTGCAGTCATGGAATCTTTGGTCATGAATAGAAGGGGCCTGTTTTTCTGTCTGCAGGTGGTCAGCATAACTGTTGATTCAGTTCCTGCATTGCATGGGGCCCTGCAAAACTTGTCCAGCAGGGGCTTGCAAAATTATGAGGCCTTGCTACACTGGGGGAATGGTCACTATAGGCCTGGACTCTATCAATTCTAAATAGGTTTCTGCTCAGGAAAAAAGATCAACAACTGACAAATAGGACCTCATGAAATTAAGATGTTTTTCATAGGCAAAGGATATTATCTTTGAGGGGTGGGAAAACGAAAACATATATGACATGACAGTAAAAATGGAAATAGTAGGAGCAGAAAGGTCTAGATGGACACTGGGGTAAAGGGATATGGAAAAGTTTGAGGCTAGGTACAGTTTTTGCCATGGCCTTGTAACACAGAGCACCTTATCAAAATGATTGTTACCATACATGGGAGATTTAAAAAAAATAATGTCTACATGGGGTATAAACAGCAAAGCTTTTCTTTGTTTGGGCCCTTGCTTCAGAGAAATATATCTCTCTGTGTCTCTGTACCAGTACAATAGTTAACTCCTTCCTGTTTAGTTTTGGGATCCCAGTTTTCTGTTGAGATTGCTTACTACGGATATGAGACGCCTCCCTTAATGTGGTTGGATAAAAGCCCACAGAGTGTTCCAACACAATACAGGTTACTGCCATTGATAATAACTACATACCAGGGCTACATGGTAAGAGCCTACTGTTGAAGTCACCATACACTTTGGATAAAAGACACAGAGAAGTCAAGCTTGAACTAAACTTAAAATGTCCTCTGGCAGGCTAACATTCATGGTGCCAGAAGATGCTGTGCAGGCTGCTGGGGAAGAAAAGCCATCAATGGTCTTTCCCAGAGGATGATCCTGCATGTTACAATTCTGATGTGCAAGCAAGATTTGACCACTGATGCAGTAAGCATCCATGGGGATGAATGCCTACTCAAATATCTGTGACCACAGAGATCATGGGTCGTAAGGGAGAATGCATTCTTCATGTTTTGCTATGGACATATAAACCAAACTGAATCCTAAACAACTTGTCAAAGTGCTGAGAATAAGTAACTGTTGAATGCTCAGCCGTAAAGAAAGCATTTATATCACCTCCTCTAAAATCAAGGAAGCATCATGAAAATGGAAGCAGAAAGACTGTAAGAGCCAGAGGATGGAGAGCAGTGCTATGTAACACTGTCTTCTGAACATGGCCACACCATTGCAACCAAAACAGAAGAAGTGGCTACCTGTACAAGATCTGTACCCCTTCCAAATGACATTGAGATACAAGGGAACTACCTGGGAAATGGGGAGTCAACAAGAGTGCAAGACGGATAAGAGAAGGGAAAAGGAGGTGATTGTGCTGAACAGCTTCAGTTGTCAGCTTGACACACCTGGGAAGTGGGAACCCCAGTTGGGTATATTCTCTATCAGGTTAGCCTGTGGCCATGTCTGTGAAGCATTTTCTTAATTGTTGAGTAATGTGGGAGGGCTGAGCCCAATGTGGGTGATGCCACCCTGGGCAGGTGATCCTGGGTTGTATAAAAAAGAAGTTTGTTTGTAGGCCGGGGGATTTGAGGGTGGGGGGCAAGTCAGTAAGAGGTGTTCCTCCATGGTCTCTGCTTCAGTTCTGGTTCTGCTTGAGTTCCTTCCCTGGTTTCCATCAGTCATTAACTGTGACAGAGATGTGCAGGCCAAATCCTTTCTTCCTCAAGTTGGTTTTTGGTGACAGTGTATTATAACAGCAACAGAAAACAAACTATGATTGTGCTTATGACCATAACCCATTCTATATATGTATATAATTGTCAAAAATTAAAAATTAAAAAGGAGCACAAATAAACAAAACTAAATGAAATTTAAATCACTTAATATTTGATAAGTGAATTTGTTGAACAAATTCTACAGATCTTTCTAGGTTCCTTCCATGAACATCCCTTTCAGCAGCAATTATACCAGGAATATTCCCATGGCAACAGTCATATTCAGTCCTCCCTCAAATACACTAGTGTGTGTCTAATCTTTCGGTAAATTATATTTAACTGAGGACAACCTATCTTGACATCCGTTAAGTCAGAATTCTCTTTATTAATAATGCTAATATTTATAACACCTGACAGTAGCGTGTGGTTATATTTTTCTAAACTAAAAAGCTATAATTTCAACTAAAATATAAGCTGATAAATTTTTAGATAATGTCATAATTTTCTATGTACTAATGTACTTATTTCATAATTTTCTCTTCTTTCAAATCATCTGATCTATAAAAATATTTCCGGCTGTGAATGTTGGCCCACACCTTTAATCCCAGCACTCAGGAGGCAGAGGTAGGTGGATCATGTGAGTTGGAAGCCAGACTGGTCTACATAACGAGTTTCAGACCGACCAAGGCTACATAGTTAGACTCTTCCACCCAACCCCCAAAAAAGTTCTCAGATATTTTTATAGATTTGAGTTTTGAATTTGTAAATTCAAATTTGATATGAGCTCTCAGTCTTCATAATAATCACATATATTTAGATTTCAAAGCAAGAAAACCAGTGAATCATTTTATTTTTTATTGTTTTATTTTTTGTCCTTTTGACACAGGGTCTCCTTGTTGCCCCAACTGTCCTGGAGCTCACTATGTGGACCAGGCTTTGCATTGAACTCACAGAGATCCACCCGCCTCTGCCTGCCAAGTGCTGGGACTAGAGGTGTACACCACCACACCCGGCTAACAAATCATTTTAATATACATAAGCAACAACCTGTAGAACAATGCTGTACATGGAAGCATTCTACAGTTTTGAAAATGTCCTATAATGGTCCTTATGTATGGTAGCCAGTACCCATGAAAGGATACTGAGCACTTGAAATGCACCTAGTGAATGTGACAAACTGAATTTTTTATTTACTTTGCATTTAAATAGCTCCTTGTGTCTATTTACTTCCATACTGGATAGCACAGCTTCCAGAAAAAATTTTGATATATGTGTCTACCATTAAATACACTGCTTACTGTAATACAATACAACAGTGTCTCATTTTGGAACTCAAAAGTGTTTTCCTTCTTTATTCAGAGTGCACATTCTGCAAGTTGTTGTTTGCACATCATCATCTCCTAAGCATATGAATTCATGTTTTCTCCAAGGGAAAACCTCAGGAGGAAGCTCAGGAACCACATATTTCTGAATTCTGTGTACTCCACTGACCTTTCTAGAGCAAACACATATTATAGACACTTGGTGTTTGCAAATGATAATCCTAACTCCGTCTCACTCCAGATTGGTGTATGTAGTCTCATGTTGTCCTTCTTTTCGTTCTATACTCTATATTTTACCTTTTCCAGAGTTTGAACTCTGCTTTCTGTTGTATTAGAGGCTCCCAAAGAGTAAATACTTTTGCTGTGGGAACAATTGAAATCACAACTCTAGAAAACAAGTATCAAACTTTGTATTGTTGCTGCCATGATACATTTGGGAAGAAGTAGCACGGCTCTTTTCCTAGGTGCTATATCAACAAAAGCAACTGACAGGTAACTAAAGAAGACAATAATCGGGCTGGATGTGGTGGCACACACCTTTAATCCTAGCACTCCTCAGGAGGCAGAGGCAGGTGGAGATTTGTGAATTCAAGGCCAGCCTGGTCTATCTACATAGTGAGTTCCAGGACAGCTGGGGGCTACAGGAAGACCCTGTCTCAAAAAGACCAAAAAAAAAAAAAAAAAAGATAATCAGAAAATTGAAAAACTAGTTCTTTAAATGTATTCTTCTTACTTCTGGCTCTGACAAAAGGAATATTCCATTGATTATTTGTCACAAAACAAAGGGCATGTTAACTGAAGAACCAAATTCACATAAAGAGAGCGAGAGGGAAGAATCTATAAATTATGAAATAACACTGCAATGCATAACTCTATGGAAATCTCATATTTATGACTAAGAGATGGTTTGAATTATTGATTATTCAAAATATTTTGTTACCAATGCATGGGAAATATGGGGTTAAAAGTAAATAAAAATTCTAGCTATAATTGAAAGAATAATATATGTTTTATCACAAAATAGCTTTGGAGCTTGAGAGATGTCTCTACAGTTAAAAGCACTGATTGCTCTTGCAGAGGACGAGGGTTCAGTTCCTAGCACCCTCGTGGATGCTGACAACCAGCCTAACTCCAGTTCCAGGGGATCCAACACCCTCTTCTAGCCTACATGGACATTGTACTCATGGATGCACTTACATACATGTAGGCAAAACACTCATACCCATAAAACACAAATAAGTACACAAATAAAAATTTATAAATCAGTTTTATATGGAATTGTCTGTGGAAAGAGAAAAATAATAGTCCCAGATGCTCAATTTAAATTTTATTTACATTCAATTTTATTTTAAATTTCATTTTTTAAATTTTGGACAAAATATGTGTGAATTTGATGGAAAATTAACCTTAACTATGGGGTCTCATAGAGCTACATGAGAATAAAGATGTTCTGTAGCCTAGAAATTTGGGGACATGTAAAATAGAAATAAGTATTGTTTCAAAAATGTTTTTATCATACCTTACCTCGCTATGCTATTTTTAGTCATCACATTTTTTACAGCTATGTTTATCATAACACTCTTGATTTGTTTAAGATAAAAAAAACTTGTGCTTCTCATA
>NW_008353264.1:27699-30285 GCF_000622305.1 Nannospalax galili | reverse complement strand
TACTTGCATTCCGGTATTTGTTTGTTTTAAACATACTGAACTTGGATTAAAGGCTTTCATACTGACTAAAATACTTTTCAAAACTCCCTTAAGTATTTTACAGTACATTGACAAGTGTTTTGTTTTATCTCTGACAGAGACTATTAGACAAATTTCCAGCCCTCCTACCATGTGCTGCCTTCCCATTGCTCATATTCATGTTCATTCCACCACAATATTTAGAGTAGTTTTCAACAATTGAGCTGAAAGAAAAAGTGATGATGATTGGGCTGTAAAAACACAATAGTATGAATAAAAACAACAAAATGTCTTTAAGAAGTGTATTCATTTATAACTGAATATTGCAAAAGTTTGGGGGTATGAACAAAAAATTCAACATTATTACATTTTAGGTCTACAGTAAGCAGCAATAAAATGGGTAGGATAGTTTATCTCTTCTGTTTTGAAACCTTCTGATTTGCTTCATGTAAGAGTTCGTGCTTATTTACATATTGAAATGTCAATATCATTTCCTAGTAAATATAATACCAGATAATCATTTCCACTTTATGCCTGAAGCAAGTCACTTCACTGTCAAAGGTCAGATTCAGGTAAGTAAAAATTTTAGAATATATGTTGGATCAATTTAGAAAGCATAGTGCCAGTGTCAGCTATTGCCATTTTTGTCTTTCCTTTGATTACCTTTCAAATATCATCTGTGGAGCAAATTATAAATTTTAAATATAATAAAAAGTAAAGTTAGGTGGAGAGATGGCTTAGTAGGTAAGGGTATTTGAAGCCTTTAGTTGGATCCCTGGAACCACGTGGTAGAGGGAGAAAACGGACTCCCACAGGATTTTCCTCTGACTTCCACATATATGTTGTGACCAATGCACATGTACACACACACACACACACACACACTAAATAAGTAAAATAAATAAATGTAAAAAATGTTTAAAAAGCACTCTAATCATTTTAATATTCTATCAAGCATATCAAAATCATGAGCCTGAGTGACAACTGAGAAATTATTTGTCTGTCTATAATGCAACCTACATATATCACTTGTCTTTATCTTTGCTAGGGTCCCTTCCCCTAAGGAAATAGCCTTTGAAATTTTTTCCCCTAAGACAATAGTACATTGCTGTTAAAGCAGTACAAGAAGGGATTGTAAAGATACAAAGATAAGCAAGTTCTTCAAATGGACTTTTACCTGTGCTGGAATTTGATGCAAATTTATACAAAATTTATTTGATTCACCTCTTACTTCAGCATCATACTAGTCATTAGCTACGACATTCACACACGAAAACACACATATATACACTCACGTGCATGGGTATGCATACATGTTTATATATGTGTATTATATTTCATAACTGATAGGGTCTTGATTTTCCTTCAGAAAATTGGTATGCATGAAAAAGGAAGTGAATATACATTTATATGTGCAGCTCAAAATTAGTCTGAGGTTTTAACAAAGCTTATTTATATTATTGTATGTGTATGCATACATGATATGCATGTGAGTGTACACATGCATGTTTTATGGTGTGTATGTGTGGAAGTCAGAGGAGAACTTTTAGGAGGCAGTTCTTTCCTTCCATTGTGGGATCTGAGAATTAAACTGAGGTTATCAGGCCTTCACGGCAAACACCTTTACTGACCAAGCCATTAGGCTGGTCCATGAGATGCTTTAAATTAAAACCAGAATTTTCCAAAGGACCTTCAAAAATGGCACAGTAACCTGTAGTTGGCTATTGTGCACAGAACAAGAGGTCATAGAGTGCTTATCCATGAACAGAACACCTATTTCAAGACTCTGACTACCAAGACTCAGGGATCATGTGGAAGAAGAGGAAGAAAATTTGTAAGAGTCAGAGGGGATGGATGACCAGAAGGAAACAGAGTCTTCCAGACAGCTGGGTTAGTTACTCATATGCAACCACAGCAATAGTGACAGCAGGCACAAGTCCTATGCAAGCTCAAACCAGACAAAAGTGGGTAAGTGGGTAAGAAATACCAACACAACCTATGGAACTTTTGGCAGTTGATGACTGATGAAAAGGGAGGGTGGGAAAGAAAAGGTGTTACAGGACAGGTGTCATATTCCTTTTTTTTAAGTTATTGAGAATTTCATACATGCATGTATGGTGTTTTGATTTAATCCATGCCCATTCCCTCCCCTCCAACTCCTCCCATATGTCCCCATCACTTTTTTTTCTGATTACTTCATTATTCTTTCTTTTTTTAATGGGGCTTTTTGATACTCTAAAATTCTCCCCTCTGAAGAGGTAACCCTAAAATCTTTTAGGGATTAGATAAATGCTCCCAAATGCTTTCGACAGTTTTGGCTTTTGGAATGGAGTATGTTGCTAAGAGGCCCAAGGGCACTGTGACTTTTAGCCAAAAAACTAGCTACTTTTCTTTGGGATCTTTTTACCCTGACTGCCTTGCCAAGTCCTACCTCCTATTCTTATCACACCATCCTCTGAAGAGGTTGCCTAACTTGCAGATATGGAATCGGGACACAAACTGCTCTGATTTCTTCCATGCTGAAGAGGGACACAGGGTGAAGCAATTGGTGTACCCCTTCAGTAGGTC
>NW_008353264.1:25413-27582 GCF_000622305.1 Nannospalax galili | reverse complement strand
TTTCTTGACAAGGGCTTCCAAAAGCATCCCTCTATTGGGTTCCTCCTTATTTTTCTTTTGTCTTCCAAGGCTGGACTCTAGAGTGATGGATTCAGGGTTTGCTTTCAGGTATTTCGATAGCTGTTGGAGTGGTTAAGAATCACTGTCAATTCCCTCTCAAAGGCTTCTAGAGAGGGGGAAAAAACAAATTTATCCATCATTTTAGAAGAATAGCTGGCTGCCTTCCTTAACTACAGCTTGGTACCACCGTATTGGAGACCAAGACCTGAAGTCTCACATCTAAGCAGTACTTTCTGGTTAGGAACAAAATCATCAATGAGAAATAATTGTCTAAATAACTTTTTTATATGGACTTAAGCCTAATGTCTGGGGAATGTAATCCCCTGAACTCTGAAAGAAATACACTGATGACTTTACTCTTTGGTTATACTTTCATTTTGGTTGTTAAGGTCATTGAATTGGCCTAAATAAATCAATTTATTTTTACACTTAAGATCATTTGAGGATCTGTTCCTCAGGGGTCACATGCGCTTGGGAGGAGCCCCTGGCTCCTTCCTTTTACCAGTTCCATTTATGTGAAGATAAGTCAAAGGTCCTGCTTGACTATGGCTAGTGTCATTGGAAGCATGAAGATATTTCCTCTGAGCTGAGGTGTCAGATTCTTGGTGGCTATGTAGATAGACTCACAGTGTCTGACATTTCAGGACACAAATCAAGGCAGGGGCATTGTGGGGAGGTGAAAGAGGGAAGCAGATCTAAATATCATCAAACTATGTTGTATGAAAATTGCAAATATTTTTTAAAAAGAGTGTTAGCCAGGCTTCTAGTACCAGGCATAGGCCATGCCCTCACCATCCTGTGAAACGAGTCTCAGATCCAATGAGAAGGGAGTTGATCACCCCCACCACAGCCAAACCTTTATTATACAGGTAACCATATATTGCATAGCCAACTTAGACTTCTAGTTCACACCTGGGCAACACACATGATGTTTTTTCTCCCCCCGCATCCTGCTCAGCAACCTCTGATAGTTTAAATGCTAGTCAGCAAGGAGTTTCCAGCTCAGTGCAGCCTGATTTCTCTGTGTTTTACAACCAAGGCACATGATAATTTCGGTGATATGAACTTATTCTGTAGTTCTCATGGACAACCAAGAGAATTGACAAGAGCCTGCATTATTTAGGGATTTCTGGGGCCTCCTAACTTATTCTTTTGGAAGTATCTCATACCTGTTACTGGGGACGATGTTCAGAACTCTACAGTTTCTAAGACCAGCAGCATCCAATCATACAGTGTAACTGTTCAATCCCTCCTTTGTATTGCTTTGAGTTACAAGAAAGCAGGCTTCCAGGTGGCTTGTTTAGGAACTCTTTATCCCAACTGATGATCTTTCTCTTATTACACCCTCATCTCCCTATCCCTATCACTTCCCTCCTTGCATAAACCTTACACCCTCATCTCTGGGGATCTCATAGCCCCAGATGGGGAACTCATTACAGATGTTTAACTAAATTGACAAAGCAACAAACTACATTCTAAATATCGGTGCTTATAACCACAGACAAAAACTTCTCTCGGCCTTAAGAAGAGAAAACACTCCCTAGAATGAATGGCAGTGAATACAGAGACACATTGCCGCCCAAGACCCAGAAAATAAGCAATAGTTGTGGGCCTAGCATATAGCACCCCTTCTGAATCTTAGGGAACTCTGGGAGTAGTTACTGATGGACTCTGGGAGCATCATGTGTCCACTGCTGCGCCCACCAAGTTCCCGTGTAGAGCTCCTAACCTATGGGCACTTAGGGAGGTCCAGCTAAGCTCAGTGAGTCACAAAGCAAAACTAGTAGACTTGAGCATGAGAGAGAGAGTTATGGAGTTGGAGAGGGATTGACAGGAGCAATCGGGAGGTTGAGGTTGAAAGTGGTCATTATAAATTGTGTATATGTGCAAAAAAATTGTTTTTGAGACAAGATCTCCCTGTATCCCCAGCTGGCCTGGAACTCTCTACGTAGCCTCCATCTCACAGAGATCTACCTGTCTCTGCCACCCAAGTGAGTGCCGAGATTAAAGGCATGTGTTACCCCTAAAAAAATTCAATTGCTAAAAAGTTTTTAAAATTGGTTGTTCATTTTTCTATATGTAAAACAATAAAATAATAAAATTTTAAAG
>NW_008353264.1:23947-24331 GCF_000622305.1 Nannospalax galili | reverse complement strand
AAATCCCTTGAACTCTTAAAGAAATATACTGATGACTTTACTCTGTTTATACTTTCCTTTTGGGTGTTTAAGACCATTGAATTGGCCCAAATAAATCAATTTATTTTTACACTTAAGGTCATTTGAGGATCTGTTCCTCAGGGGTCAAATGGGCTTGGGAGGAGCCCCTGGCTCCTTTCTTTTACCAGTTCCATCTATGTGAAGATAAGTCAAAGTTCCTGCTTGACTATGGCTGGCGTCATTGGAAACATGAAGATATTTCCTCTGAGCTGAGGTATCAAATTCTTGGTGGGCCATGTAGATAGACTCACAGTGTCTGACATTTCAGGACACAAATCAGACTCTATAAGAGATATATGTATATATATATATATATATATATAT
>NW_008353264.1:20468-22343 GCF_000622305.1 Nannospalax galili | reverse complement strand
ATGAACAACAAACAACATTTAACCTCTGCCTCTCATTATGTCTAAAATCAGTCTTATCATGAATTACCTTAATATGAAATCAAAAGCCCTGTATTTAGCCAAAGGAAGAGAAGAAACATAAAGCTTCTAAGCACAATGATTAAAGCTTCTAATATGTTGGCACAATGATTTCATAGGACTCCAGTTTATCCGGAAGAAAAGGGAAAGATTGAAAATGGAGTTACATCAAAACAGGAAGCAGAGAGAAGGGATAACAAACAGCATGTGAGAAAAAAGTTAACTATTTGCCTGACACATGATTGATATTTGTAGTATATAAAAAACACTCCCTCCCCAATTAACCGAAGGCCAAGTAATCAAATTAGCAAATGGGCACTTGATACAGGAACACCTTTCTCAAAAGAAATACAAGTATCCTATACACATGTGAAATTTCTAAGTACCTTCAGGCATCAGGAAATCGCAAGTGAAAATAACACTGAGATTCCATCTTACCCCAGTCAGAAAAACTATTGTCACAAAAAAAAAAAAAAAAAAACTAAAAAAAAAAAACAGTTGCAAGTGAGGATATGGAGAAAAATGAAACTTTTATACACTGGTGAAATGAACTTAACCTGGTACAAAAACTATGGGGAATAGTATGGATGGTGAATAAAATTAAAATAGAAATAGAGCTAGTATATGATTCTGTATAACATTCATGGAGATCTATTTCTATTTAGATACCCATTAAGAGATAAATGTAGGCCAGCAGGCTTCTATCTCAGACAATGTCAATGAGCTCAGCACAACCAAAAGGTGAAATGAACTTAACCTGGTACAAAAACTATGGGGAATAGTATGGATGGTGAATAAAATTAAAATAGAAATAGAGCTAGTATATGATTCTGTATAACATTCATGGAGATATATTTCTATTTAGATACCCATTGAGAGATAAATGTAGGCCAGCAGGCTTCTATCTCAGACAATGTCAATGAGCTCAGCACAACCAAAACTTCAACTCCAGCAGCATGAGTGAGCTTGGCATGATGAATTCATCTACAACAGCAGTGAAGTGTTCCGTGGGAACAGACTTCGATCTCAGGCAGCAGCAGAGAGCTTAGCAGGACCAGACCTGTGGCTTCAGTGTCCCTACACAGCTACCGGTAACTAGGCTTCTAGTGCCTGTGGGGCCTCACAACAATGCCTTAACAATACTTTCTGCTCCAGCTGGTCCAGGGAGCATCTGGGGACTAGAACCTCACTTCTGGACAGACATGAAAGTACCATGAAACTAGGAGTTCAGCCCTAGTGTGCTCAGACATCAGTGTGAGGCCAGAGCTTTGACTTTAGTGTACCCAAGTTACTCTGTGAGACTGGGGTTCAGCTCCAGTGGTCTCTTAATGGTAGAGTAGGTGCAACATTTAGGCTTCTGGGATTCCAGGGGTCACTTCAGGATTAGCAACATATGCTCCTGTTGTCCTGGAGGTTGTATTCAGTCTGAGGCACTGAATGGAGCCCAAGGTTTGTGCATAGACTTTGTTGGTCTGACATTAGGTGTCTTTCTTTTCGAGAGTTCACGCAGACCAGGAAGTGACTGGGTTACCATGGGGCTTAATGTATGACCCCACCCAGGGACCTGTTGACATATAGCCAAAATGGAATTGCCTCAGCAATTTGATTAGACAATCAATATCAAGTTTCACCAGTCCCAGAGGCTAAGTCTCATGTAGACAAAAAGAATCCAAATTGAATTGGAAGAAGGAGAAATTAAAACTGAAAGACAGACTAACTCCAATAAATGCCCAAAAGACAACAAAGAGACATGAAGAGTACAACACAGCTACCACTTATGACCCACACTTAACAAACCAATTGCCCCAGAAGGAAATT
>NW_008353264.1:0-20141 GCF_000622305.1 Nannospalax galili | reverse complement strand
GATATAGAGTCATCAGGTAGACTTCAATGGTAATGCTTTTAGCATATACTAATTATTAAGGAGCAAATTTTTATGCTTTGAAGAATTACTTTTTAAAATTTTCTTTAATTTAATAACCACATGATTAGAAGAAGCATCCATTACAGCTTTAATATATTCAGTAACACACTCCAGAGCAAGGATACGTATATTTCAAAAGTGGCTGTAAATTTTTAGGTGGACAGTTGAATTAATACAGTCATACAATACTAAACTCAGTATAAGCCCTATAAGATATAAAACTGAATGAGTTTTTACCCTTTAAATAAGACCTCCATAATTTTAACTCAAATATGTTTCCTACATTTTTAATGTTACTAACACTTAGATGTTTGCATATGTGTCTTTAATCTCTATGTATCTTAGGATTACTAGTCACAGTGAGTTACACTTGTATCCTTGGAACCTGAGTATGGATATAAAGTCACCAGGTAGATTTTACTGGTAATGATTATCACCTCCACTATTTAACATGAAGTAGATTTTTATGCTTCCTACTCAAATATGTCTTTTTTTTAATTTGTTGATTTTTCTGTGTGTATATCATACAGAATATCCCACACAGTCCTGTTCTTCTACATACCCACTTCCCAAATGGCACTCTCCCACAGCCCCCCCCTCCAAAGTACTGGGGCCCATATATTCTGTCATCCCTGCTACGGTCTGCTGCGTTGTTGGCACCCCCAGCCATTCCCCACTACTTGCCCTTCTGGTGAATCTAGTCAGCCTATCTAGAGGTCTTTGTTTTAGCAGGGTCAGTTGTTCCTCATCTAGTGGTAATCAGTTGTCAGTATTCCTTTAGATAAGATTGGGGTGTGCCGTTCATTTTCCCAGTTCTATGCTGGGTTACTGTCTGGGAGTTTCCACTGTCTGGGAGTATCCACTGTCTGGCATTGTTTCTTGTTACACAGCCTTTAGTTATACATAAAAATTATATTGACCCAATTAATCTTTGGTTATACTTCCCTTTGGGGTATTTAAGACCCTACAGTTGGCCCAGATAAAACCATTTTTATTCTTAAGTTCATTTGAGGATCTGTTCCACAGGGATCACATGGGCTTGGGGGGAGCCCCTGGCTCCTTTCTTTTACCAGTTTCACCTATTGTGAAGATAAGTCAAAGGACCTACTCGACCATGGCTGGCTTCACTGGAAAGCATGGAGGAAATAGATAGAGCTTGGGCAAAGAACAAATGCTCTCAGATAAACCTTGTCTAGGTATATATTACATTCTTTGATCTGGTTGTATGTATAATTTGTCAGTAGGTTGTTGGCCTAATATGGTTCCCTCTAGTTTTCTAAAACTAGCTAGGCATTATTTACCTCTCACATTGTCTGACTCTTTCACAATGGTTTCCCCATTTAATGTGCCCCTGTTTTTTTTTTTCATTTCTCCCTTAATAATACCCTTCTCCTATGGTCCCACCTCATGAGCACCTTCTTTTCCTTTATCCCCAATGTTCCTTGTATAACCTTCTCGCCCTCCTCCCCTTTAAATAACCCCATTATCATCAATGTCTCCCTTGTTAACACCTGTTTTTTGCTGTTCCTCTCTTTCAGATTCTTTTCCTTTACTTCCCTGGTTCCTCTTCATTAATCCTGGTCCCTGTAGCTATGTCTGGATACACATTCACTTATAAGGATTTGGTGCCTGGATCCACATATGAGCGAGAACGTATGCCATTTTTTTTCTGAGTCTGTGTTACTCCACTTACTATAACAGTTTCTAGTTCCATCCATTTACCTGCAAATTTCGTTATTTCATCTTTCTTTACTTTAAAATTCCATCTCAAAAATGAACTACATTTTCATTATCCACTCGTCAGTTGAGGGACACTTAGGTTGCTTCCATCTCTTAGCTATTGTGAAAAGAGAAGCAACAAACATGGATGTACAAGTGTCTCCGAAGTAGCATGAGTTCTTTGGGTATATGCCAAGGAGTGGTATAACTGGGTCAAATGTTAGGTTCATTTGTAGTTTTTTTAAGAGTTCTCCACACTGCTTTCCCTAGGGGTTGAACAAGCTTGCAGTCTGAGCAGCAGTGGAAGAGTGTTCCCCTTTCCCCACATCCTCTCTAAAATTTGGTATCAGTATCATTTGTTCTCTTGAGCTTATCCAGTCTGACTGGAGTAAGATGAAATCTTAAAGTGGTTTTAACTTGCATTTCCCTAATTACTTGTGATGTTGGACACCTTTTAAGATGCTTCTTAGCCATTTTGTTCCTTCACTTGAGAACTCTCTGTTCAGCTCCTTAGCCAGTCTTTTTATTGGGTTACTTCCTTTCTTGGTAATTTGCTTTTTGAGTTTGTTATATATTCTGGATGATAAACCTCTCTTGGACATGTCACTTCTGAAGATTTTCTCCCATTCTGTGGGATTTCTCTTTACTTCCTTGAATGCTTCTTTTGATATACAGAAGCTTTTAAGTTTAATGAGGTCACATTTGTTGATTCTTGACCTTGTTTCCTTGGCAGTTGATGGCCGGTTTAGAAAATTCTTTCCTACACCTACATCTTGTAGGTTATTGACATGTTTTCTTCTAACAGTTTGAGAGTTTCAGGCTTATCATTGAACTCTTTGATCCATTTGGAGTTGACTTTTGTGCAAGGTGAAAGAAAGAGGTTTAGTTTCATTCTTCTAAAGGTGGAGATCCAGGTTTGCCAGCACCATTTGCTGAACGTGCTGTCTTTCCTCCAGTGAATATTCTTGGCTCCTTTGTCAAATATCAGGTGGCTGAAATTGAATGTACTCATATTTGGGTCTTTAATTTTGTTCCATTGATCTATGGGTCTAGTTTTGTGACATACCATGTCGTTCTTATGTCTATAGCTCTGTAATACAATTTACTATCTGGTATTGTATGCCTCCAACCATTGCTCTTAGTGCTCAGGGTTGCTTTGGCTATCCGAGTTCTTTTGTGCTTCCATATGAATCTTAGGATGTTCTTTTTTTCCAATTCTGTGAAAATGTCATGGGGATTTTTATTGGTATTGCATTGAATCTATAAATGGCGTTTAGTATGATGGTCATTTTCACAATATTAGTTCTTCCAGTCCATGAGCATGGGAGGTCCTTCCATCTTCTGATGTCTTTCTCTTTTTTAAGTATTTAAAATTTTCATTGTATAGGTCTTTAATGTCTTTGATCAGGTTTATTTCGAGATATTTTTTACAGCTATTTTGAAGGGGAATGTTTCCATATACTCTTTTTCTGATTGCTTGTTATTGGTATTTAGAAAGGCTACAGACTTTTGTAGATTAATTTTGGAATCTACCACTTTATTGAATGTGTTAATAATTTCTAGGAGTTTTCTGGTGGAATTTATGGTGCCTCTTAGATATAATATCATATCATTTGCAAAAAGGGATCATTTGATCTCTTTTCCAATTATTACTCATTTAATTTCTTTCTCTTGTCTTAATCCTCTTGCAAGAGTTTTAAGCACTATGTAAAAGAGGCATAGAGATAGGGGACAGCCTTGACTGGTTCCTGAATTCAATGGAAATGCTTCCAGTTTTTCTCCATTTAGAATGATGTTGGCTGTGGGTTTGTTGTATATGGCTTTAATTATGTTGAGATATGTTCCCTCCAGTCCAATTCCCTCTAGGACTTTGAACATAAACGCATGTTGAATTTGTCTAAGGCCTTCTCTGCATCTATTGAGATGACCATGTAGTTGTTGTCTCTGAGCCCATTTTTATGATTTATGATGTTTATTGACTTACGTGTATTGAACCATCCCTGCATCCCTGGAATAAAGCCAACTTGATCATGGTGGATGATCTTTTTGATGTGTGTCTGTATGCAAAAGCCAAGTATTTTGTTGAGAATTTTTGCATCTATGTTCATTAAAGTTATGTGTCTATAGTTTTCTTATTTGGTTGTGTGTTTACCTGGTTTTGGTATTAGAGTGATGCTGGCTTCATAGAAGGAATTTGGAAGTTCTCCCTCCATTCTACATTTTTGAACAACTTAAGTAATATTGGATGTAGATCCTCTTTAACTGTCTGGTAGAATTCTGCTGCAAATCCATCTGTTCCTTGGCTTTTTTTGTAGGGAGGTTTTGTGTTACTCTTTTGTATTCCTTATGTGTTATGGATCTGTTTAAGATGTTCATCTCTTCTTGGTTTAACTTTGTTACTTCCCATGCTTTTTGGTACCCGTCCATTTCTTTTAGGTTTTCAAATTTAGTACCATACAGGTTTTTAAAATATTCCCTTATAATGTTCTGCATCTCTTTGGTGTCTGTTGTGATGTTTCCCCTTTCATCTCTGATTTTGTTGATTTGGAAGTGTGTTCTTTCTTTCTTTTGGTTAACTGGGCTAGCACTCTATCAATCTTGTTTATCCAAAGAACCAGCTCTTGGATTTGTTGATTCATTGTATTGTTTTCTTTGTTTCTATTTCATTAATTTTTGCTGTGATTTTTGTTATTTCTTCTTGTCTGCTGAGTTTGGATTTCATTTGCTGTTGCTTTTCAAGTGTCTTGAATTGCAATGTTAAGTCATTTATTTGTGACCTTTCTGGTTTTTTTAATGTAGGCACTTAGAGCTATAAGCTTCCCCTTAAGGACTGCTTTCAGTGTGTCCCAGAGGCTTTGATTTGTTGTATTGTCCTTTTCATTTAGTTCCAGGGATAATTTTATTTCTTTCTTAATTTCATCTTTGACCCATTCATCATTCAGGAATGTGTTGTTTAATCTCCATGTGTTCAAGTGGTTACCGGGGATTCTTCTGGTCTTGATTTTAAGCTTTATTGCCTTGTGGTCTGATAGAATGCAAGGAATTATTTTAATCTTTTTGTATTTGTTGACATTTGCTTTGTGCCCCAGTACATGGTCGATTTTGGATAATGTTCCATGGGGCGCAGAATAGAAAGTACATTATTTGGTGCTTGGGTGGACTATTCAGTAGATGTCTGTAGGTCCATTTGAAATATGGTATTGTTTACTTCAAATGTCTCTCTGTTAATTCTCTGTCTATTGACCTATCTAATGGTGACAATGGGGAACTGAAGTCCCCTTCTATTAACGAGTTGGGATTAATATGGGTCTTAAAATCCTGTAGTACTCTTTTTGTGAAGTTGGGTGCACCACAGTTTGGTGAATATATGTTCATGATTGTAATATCTTCTTGGTTTATTGTTCCTTTGAGCAGGATGAAGTGGTCTTCTTTGTCTCTTCTGATTAGTTTTCTTTTAAAGTCTATTTTATCAGATATTAGAATTGCAATGCCTGCTTTTTTCTTAGTACCATTCACTTGGTATATTTTTTTCTGTCCTTTCACCTTAAGGTAGTGACTGTCCTTGAAAGTGAGATGAGGTTCTTGCAGACAACAAAAAAGATGGGTTTTGTTTCTTAATCCTTTCAACTAGACTGTATCTTTTGACTGGGGAGGTCAATCTGTTGATATTTAAAGTTATTAATGAAAGATATGTATTGAATCTTGTCATTTGTATTTCTGTTCCCATTCTTGATATAACTGTGCATTTCCATAGTTACACCTTCATTGGATTTCTTTCTGTAACCTCTTGTGTATAGTCATTCTTTTCTTCAGCTCTTTGTATGACTTCAAGAACTCTCTAAAGGGCTGGTTTTTTGGACATGAATTTTTTCAGCCTACTTATGTCATGGAAGATTTTTCTTTCCCCTTCAACTATGATAGATATTTTGGCTGGGTAATGGTATCTGGGTTGGCATCTGTGGTCATTTAGAGCTGGGAATATTTTGGTACAGGCTCTTCTGCCTTTCATAGTTTTCACTGAAAAGTCAGCTGTAATCCTGATGAGTTTTCCTTTATATGTGATTTATTGTTTTTCTTTTGCAGCTTTCAGTATTGTCTCTTTGTTCTGAACCTTTAGTGTTTTTACTATGATGTGCCATGGAGAGTTTCTTTTCTGGTCCAGTCTATTTGGTGTTCTATATGCTTCTTGTATTTGTTGGGCATGTCTTTTTTAATTTTAAGAAATTTTCTTCTACAATCCTGTTGAAGATCTGTTCCATACCATTTTCTTGAGATTCTTCTCCTTCTTGTCTGCCTATGATTCGAAGTTTGGTCTTTTGATGGTGTCACACAATTCCTCAATATTCCCTACTTATGATTTTGAAATTTTTCATAATCTTTGCTTGAGTGGTCTAATTGTCCACTTTATATTCCAGTCTTGATATTCTGTTTTACATTTCATTCATCCTATTGGTGAGGCTTTCTTCTGTCGTTTCTAATTGGCTTACTGGGTGTTTCACTTCCTCCTTTATTTCAGCCTGGGTATTCTTCAAGATTTCTAACTCTTTTTTGAATTCATTCAGAATTTTCTCCCTATCTTCCTTCAGTTCTTTGATTTCTTTCTTTGTGTCTTCTATCAAATCACTGAATTCTTTTATCATGTTTATAATTGTTCTTCGAATTCCAAGTCCTGTGTTATCTTTAGGGTGTTCTCATTGTACTCCTCTAGAGGAGTATTGGTACTTGGTGGGGAGATATCATTTTGGTTTTTCATGTTATTGTTTTTTCATTGTGACTTTGACGTGAATTTTTTTCATAGTTTCTGATTCTTGTGTGAAACTCAAGCCTTCCTTTGTTGAGTTTAGATGGGCTTGTTTTTGTAAACTTTATGTGCCTTTAAGGTTTACTTGCTGGGCAAGAAAGGCTAGTTGGTCTAGGCTTCAGGTTCTCTCTTTTGATTTTATATTGGAGTGGCCTAATTGCTTTGTTATAGGAGTTTCCACAGAGGCCCAAATGAGATGAGGCTCAGATGGTATCAAACTTTTTCCTAATAAATGGGTCCCTCCAGGAAAGATGCTGCCATCAAGAATTTGGTGGCTGTGCTGGCCCAAGAGAAGGGTCCAGGATAGATGCTGGTCTCAGGAAGCTGGTGGCTGTGCCACCCAGGGAAGCAAAGGGAGGTGAGGGCAGGACCAGGCCTAGATGGTTCCTGGGGGCGGCAGGGAGGAAATGGGCTGGTCCCCATGCAAAGCATCAGGAAGCAGTGGCGGCTCTGGGTTGAGGGGTTAGCCGGTGTCTGGGGTGCCAAGACAAGAAATGGGCCTGTACCCAGCCTAGGAGGAGAGACTCAGAGATGGGAGCTGTGAGGGTGAAAGAAGCTGGGGGAGTCAAGGCAGGCTTGGTGCACTGGACTTACCCAGGGAAGGTGCTGGGACCAGGGCAAGACATGGGAGGCTGTGCAGCCCAGGAAGCAAAGGGATATGAGGGCGGGACCGGGTCCAGAGGGCTCCTGGGTACCAGGAAGTTGCTGGCATCAGGCTGCCTAGAGGCTGTTCACCCCAGGGAAGTAAAGTGAAGTGAGGACGGGACCAGGCCTAGAGAGTTCCTGGGGATGGTAGGGAGGAACGTGGTAGGTCCATATGCAGAGTATCAGGAAACAGTGGTGGCTCTGGGCCGAGAGGTTGGCCCAGGTGTCTGGGATGCCAAGACAAGAAATGGGCTTGTACCCAGCCTAGGAGGAGAGATTCGGTGGGGAGCTGGGAAAGTGAAAGAGGCTTGGGGAGGCAAGGTGCACTGGGCATGCTATACTTAGCCAGGGAAGGTGCGGGGACCAGGGCAAGGGAGACTGTGCAGCCCAGGAAGCAAATGACAGAAATAGTTTCAGTTTTTATAAGAATTAATGTCCATGTGGTGGGAGAGGTGACTCAGTGGTTAAGAGCACTGACTGATCTTACAGAGGACCCAGGTGCGATTCCCAGTACCCACATAGAGGCAAACACCAGGCATAATTCCACTTCCAGTGGTTCCAACGCACTGCATGGCACAGGTACACCTACCAACATGCAAGCACTCATATACATAAAATTAAAAAATACATAAAATATTTAAACAATATAATGACCACATGGATGAATCAAACAGATGTATAAATTAAGGCAATCTATCCAAGACCTTAACAAGGTAGAATCCAAAGTAAATTAAGCAGTCAAAAAACTGAAGGGAAAACTTCAAAACATGGAGGAAAAATTCAGCAAGGAAACTGAAATACTGAAAAAGAACCAAATGGAAATATTTGAAAAGAATGAGACGGCCAATCACATAAAAACCAGAAGAGATAATATCATTAACTTAGAAGAGTATGCAGAAAAACAAATTTCAAGGATACAGGATAAAATAGAGACAATAAAACAAACAGACATATATACAGGAAAAAAAAAGCAGCCTGAACAAAACATTTAAGAAGTCTGGAATATGTTCAAGGGGTCAAACCTAAGAATTCAAGGTGTAGAAGGGGCACAGATAAAATCAAATGGAATATACAGACTATTCAATGAAATTATAGCAGAAAAATGTCCAAACCTAGGAAAGGAAGCTGACATTAAAACATAAAAGGTATATACAATTCCAAATACACAGGACCAGAGAAGAAAGTCACCACAATACATCATCGTCAGGATGTCAAAAACACAAAGTGAGGAAATAATCCTAAAAGTTGCATGAGGAAAACGTCACCTTACATACAAAGGCAGAAATATCAGAGTTACCTGACTTTCATTAGCAACATAAAAGTTAGAAGAGCAAGGAATTATACTTGCTCTGAAATTAAATAACTGCAGCTCAACAGTGCTACACCTTTCAAAGTTATCTTTTAAAATTGATAGAAAAATAAGGATATTTCAAGACAAACACAAACTGAGGGAATTTATGACACTCAAACGAGCATTATAGAAATACTTAATGGACTACTTTACATGGAGAAAGAAGAATGATAGCCTCCTCCATGTGAATGCACGAAAGTATACACTCATAGAACAGACAAACAAACAAGACCTGGGGAAGAAACAAACACGTCCAACACAGAAACTTAGCAATCTAATACAGGAGAAAAAAAATGCATGCAAACAATTCACTGAAACAGAATACCACTGAACAAATTCATAGGAAGTAGCAAATCCCTTTCTATGATAACGTTAAAGGTAAATGGCCTCAACTCATCACTAAACAGACATAAATAATGGACCGTATTGAAAAACAAGAACCAACTATATGTTGATTCCAAGAAATACAGTTAGCCAGAAAATATATCAAAAAATGTCTCAACATTAAAGGATTCAAACTACCAAGCAAATGGAAAACATAAACAAGCAGGCATAGCTACCCTTATATCACATAAAGTAAACTTCATGCCAAAACTAATTTGAAATTAGAAGAGTTTTAAAAAGGACACTACATACTAATAAAGGGAACAATTTATCAATAAGACATAGGAACATAACATTTATGCATTCAATATTGGAGCCCTAATTTCTTAAATTTTTTTAGTGAATTTTTACATATTTTATACAGAACATCTCTATGTTAATCATTTTATACCCCCTTTCCAACTGGAACCCTCCCATACCCTCCCCAACTGGAATTCAAAATTCTGTCATTTGTGTTAAGGCCTACTGCATCAAGTTAGTGTCCCCAGGCATCCCTCAGTGCAAGGTCGTCTACTGGGGTGTAGTCAGTCTATCTAGGGTCTCTTACTTTAGGAAGATCAACTCTTCCTCACCCAGCAGAAATTGCCTGACAATAAATTTTTAAAAACAAATACTAGAAGGGATAAAAACCATCTAGGTCCTGATATAATAATAGTGGGGGACTTCACCATCCCACTTTCATTTTAGGTATATCTTCCAAATTAAAAAAAAAGATTCTTAGAACTATGGAGCAACTTGATTTAACTGATATATACAGAATATTCCACCCAACAAATCAGGAATACACATTTTTGATCAGCACACAGAAACTTGTTTTCAAAACTGAGCAAATCAGGACACAAGCAGCATTCGGTAAATACAAAAAATCAAATAATTCCTTTAATCTTACCAGACAATACTGGAATAAAAGTAGAAACTAATAAAAGAAACCACACAAATCACAAAAAATACTTAGAAACTAAACAATACTTTCTCTAAAGAACAATGAAATCAGAGATAAAATTTAAAAATTTCTAGTGACAAATGACAAGAACAGAAACTATCAGAACCTCTGTGATGCAGCTGAGTCAGTGATGAGAAGAAAATTTATTGAGATTAAATACTCATAAAAATGTAAAGTTTATAATGATGATATTTAGATGGATTTGAATGATTTTGAGAACTCTGAACTTTAAAATTAGGCTGTTCACTTTGGTCAGCAAAGCCACGATTCTCTTGCAGGTAAAGAATTGCGCTGTTCTGGCACTTCAGGTGTGTTGTCGATGGCACTTCCGGTCGGCTCTAACTAGAACAAAGGCTCTTACTGGCTTTTCCATAGGATTCCGGACGTGCGGGATAACGCTGCGACGCCAACCAGCTGCGCGTGCGCCACTTCTCAGACGCGAAGCTCTGACGTGGAGCAGCTTCCCAACAGCCACTCGCCATTTCTCTGGCTAAAACTTCAAAGCCTAGCAGTTGCTCGCTTCTCTGACATAAAACTGTGAAGCTGAGTAGCCGTTGACCAGCTGTGCCGTGGCTTTTCTGCGTCCCTTGGTGACAAGGCCCAGAAAGGAGGCTTCGAGGTGAGTCTTGCATGTTTGTTTCTTAAGGGGCGTGGTTTTCCGTGGGTGGAATCTGTTTCTTTTACATTCCGTGTCAAGGACAGCAGTTGAGTGATCTTGCGGCTTGTTCTACAGACGTCCCCTAAGGCCTTGGGCCCGGTGATATTCGAGGCCGTCCACTAAGGCCTTGGGCCTGGTGGGAATTGAGGCCGCCCACTAAGTCGTTGGACCAGGTGATATTCGAGGCCGTCCGCTACGGCCTTGGGCCCGGTGATATTTGAGGCCGTCCGCTAAGGCCTTGGGCCCAGTGATATTCGAAGCCATGGTACCCATGCTTTACAGTCATGGCCGCCAAATCCGGTGATCCTCGACAGAGCCAAATCTCAGAGGCACCAGAGGAGCAGGACCAGAACTGTATAACCTTTGAGGATCTGTTCCTGCATTTTTCTTCAGAGGAGTGTGAAATACTGCACAATGATCAGAAGCTCATGTACTATGAAGTGATGATGTCAGTATATCACGATGTACTCTCATTGGGAATTTCCGTGTCCAGATCCTTTCAAGAGTCCAGGGCAACTCGAGAGCCTTGGAGAGGTTTCTTGTTTAACATGTTCCAAAGGTGGATGGGAAGGAGTAATAAACCGGTTCCGGATCCTTCTTCTACAAACCACACTGAAGTTGAACCTTCTGGGCGTAGTGATTTGGTACGAGTATTAGAGGAGAGGCCTGAGCAGGGCAGTTTGGTAAGGAGATCACAGGAGTGGCCTTGGCAGGGCAGTTCGGTAAATGGATCACAGGAGAGGCCTTCTCAAGGCAATCCTTGCACCCCAGTGGAACACAGATGTGAAATGTATGTGGCAATTGTGAAAGAGTTATTACCCCTGGCTGTACAGTTGGGAACACCCACTTGGCAGCAAAGGCAGTATACTTGCAAGTCATGTGGGAAAGACTTCTTCTTTCTTTTGCAGCACAATATTGCCAGACCCGGTAGAAGGGAAAGGGGAGAGCACTCATTTATGACAGAGAGTAGATTTCAGGGGCGAGAAAACACTGTTACTTGCACTGCACTTGTCCTTCACCAGGCCACTGATGACACTGAGATGCCACTTCTGGAGAATGAGTCTAGGGAGGTCTCTAAGCACTGAAAAAGTGTACAGATGCAGGAAATGTCCAACGATTTTCATTGACAAAGGTAGTTTTTTTCAACACCAGTTAGTACACAGCAAACATAACTGTGAGGATTGTGGAAAGACCTTCCCATCTGAAAATAGACTAGCTCAACACAAGAAACTTCACAGTGGAGAAAGGTCTCATGCATGCCCAAAGTGATGGGACACTTTCCACAGTAAATTTGCACTTAATGCACATCTAAAAATCTACACTGATGGAAAAACCTGTAAGTGTGGAGAATGTGGGCTGGTGGTCAGTTGCCAAGCTCACCTTAAAATGCACAATAAAATTCACAGCGAAGGTAGGCCCTATGTGTGCACCGAATGAGGAAAAGTCTTTGTCTATAAGTCACAACTGACTCAACGCAAGAAAATTCATAGCAGAGCAAAGTCAGCAAATTAGCAAATTCTTCAGGGGGAACTCCAGCCATGTCCACCACAGTTATCACACAGTTAAAACACAACTAGAATTTTATATATTTGGGCATTTGCTCTGGGGAGATTTTATACCTGTGCCTGGTATATGGAATGCTTTCAGATTTCTAATATTCCCAAGCCTCTTTTCAGAGTTATTTTTTTGCCAGTTTCCACTGCATACATAACTCCCCTTCTATTAACAGTTAAGAGTCTCAAATGTGTGACCTTCCCTCCAGTGTACACAGGGAAGGCAAATTTCTGTTGCCTGGGAAGAATTTTGAGTTTTCTAAACCTACCAGAATCTTCTCGTTCTTAGCCCTTTGATGACTTTACTGTGAACATGACTCTAATGCTGAAAATACTAGAGCTGGGATCTGTTGCAAGTGTTCAAATGTTTCCTGTCTTCATGGACTGTTGATTCTCTGTGTGATAATCAAGGTGGTTTCATGGGGCTATTAATTCTATGTGTGATAACCAAGCTGGTTTTCTTCCACCTCCAAATCATCCTGCCTTGGAACTCATTGTTCTACATTGATGTGTTTTATGGAATGACTTGTACTATCGGTTGTTTATTGTTGTTTGAACTTTCATGCTGTTCTTTTTACTATGTAGAGTTTATTGGGAAAAGAAATGTGGTTTTCTGGTGTGAAAGGACGACCTCCTTTTGTGGGGGCCAAAAAGTTTGTGTCTTAGAATAAACAGCAGGAGTGCAGAAAATGACTTCCTAGCTATAATTTTGCATAATTGGTTATATTACTTAAACTTTATTAGGACAAATTGTAGCACTTTCTAGAACCAGTTTTGTGACTTGCGTATCAGGGTCTTCTGAGAGCCCTAAGTACACCCTGATTAAGGGATATTTGGTGTGACATCCTCCAGTGTTTCTGGAGACAGCATGGCTTAGGGGAGGGGTCACTAAATTGCCATGTTTTCTGATATTAACATTTATCAGTGTTAAAAATGTAAGTTTTACTTTTCAATGTTAAAAAATTTCAGGTTTTAGTATAGCCGTGTTAAATGTGTTACTTAGAAATACTAAAATAAGATTGAGGAAATCTTAATTAGAACTTCTGTCAGAAAAACCTTCCCTCCAGTGTACACAGGGAAGGCAAATTTCTGTTTCCTGGGGAGGATTTTGAGTTTTCTAAACCTACTAGAGTCTTCTCGTTCTTAGCCCTTTGATGACTTTACTGTGAACATGACTCTAATGCTGAAAATACTAGAGCTGGGATCTGTTGCAAGTGTTCAAATGTTTCCTGTCTTCATGGACTGTTGATTCTCTGTGTGATAATCAAGGTGGTTTCATGGGGCTATTAATTCTATGTGTGATAACCAAGCTGGTTTTCTTCCACCTCCAAATCATCCTGCCTTGGAACTCATTGTTCTACATTGATGTGTTTTATGGAATGACTTGTACTATCGGTTGTTTATTGTTGTTTGAACTTTCATGCTGTTCTTTTTACTATGTAGAGTTTATTGGGAAAAGAAATGTGGTTTTCTGGTGTGAAAGGACGACCTCCTTTTGTGGGGGCCAAAAAGTTTGTGTCTTAGAATAAACAGCAGGAGTGCAGAAAATGACTTCCTAGCTATAATTTTGCATAATTGGTTATATTACTTAAACTTTATTAGGACAAATTGTAGCACTTTCTAGAACCAGTTTTGTGACTTGCGTATCAGGGTCTTCTGAGAGCCCTAAGTACACCCTGATTAAGGGATATTTGGTGTGACATCCTCCAGTGTTTCTGGAGACAGCATGGCTTAGGGGAGGGGTCACTAAATTGCCATGTTTTCTGATATTAACATTTATCAGTGTTAAAAATGTAAGTTTTACTTTTCAATGTTAAAAAATTTCAGGTTTTAGTATAGCCGTGTTAAATGTGTTACTTAGAAATACTAAAATAAGATTGAGGAAATCTTAATTAGAACTTCTGTCAGAAAAAGAAAAGGACAAAGAACACAATTTAGATTTAAGGAAAAGGGGACTGGAGGTGGGATATAGTTTGATCAATGACCTGGTTTAGATGAGGTCCTAGTGCTAAGAAATAAGTACAAATAATTTATACAGCAACACCCTGTAAAGTGACACAGGGACTGTAGCAAATTAGAGTTCATGATTGTAGTCTGAAGAATTGCACATTTAAATTTCTTAGGATTATAGTAGCGTTGAAGGAGGGGAGAAAATTTTCTTAGGATTTAGGAACTCTTTGCCTCCTAAGGCTGAGTAGAGTATCATAGGTATTTGTATTGGCTTTTCTAAATTTCTTTATCTGCTGGACTCCTGAATATGAAACCATCACTGCGTAGACAGGAATACCAGGAAAAAGTAATAGAAATTCTGTAGTTCCGGGATGGGTCTTTTGTTACTCAGCCAGGTTTTGTATAGCCATGACCTTGTTTGGTTTCTTTTTACTGCCATAGAATCCTAACTGACCATCTTAGTGTATTTTCATGCTGTTTTGGCTGCCTTCTTAAAGCAATGATAATTGTTTTGCGATTAATTACTTTTGTTAACAATGTGTTGTTCATTTTTCTTCCTGAGTAATATTCATTTATGGTGGTAATGCTGCAACTTTGTATCATCAGTTATTGATTATGTGCATTGTATCCAAGTTTTGAGTATTAAAATAAAACTGCTCTGAAAAGCAAAGGCTCTTTGTTGCCTTTGTAGAGTCAGTTGCCTTGCAAAAGAAAGGCTCAAGACCAAACCCCATTACTCACAGTATTTCCCCATTGCCATTAAAGTTTCAGGCTATAGCATAACTAAGAGGAAAATTTCAAGGTGGAGAAGGAAGAGCAGACTTACATACAACAGAATTGCAAGCTTTTGCTAATTTGCATCACCAAGAAATCAGAACTTATTGGAGAGATGTCTCAAAAGCAAAAAGCACTGATTGCTCTTGCAGAGGACGAGGGTTCAGTTCCTAGCACCCTCGTGGATGCTGACATCCAGCCTAACTCCAGTTCCAGAGTATCCAACACCCTCTTCTAGCCTACATGGACATTGTGTTCATGGATGCACTTACATACATGTAGGCAAAACACTCATACCCATAAAACACAAGTACACAAATAAAAATTTAAAAATCAGTTTTATATTGAATTGTCTGTGGAAAGAGAAAAATAATAGTCCCAAATGTTAAGATATGTACTAGATTTAGTTGCTTGCTCAATTTAAATTTTATTTACATTCAATTTTATTTTAAATTTCATTTTTTAAATTTTGGACAAAATATGTGTGAATTTGATGGAAAATTAACCTTAACTATGGAGTCTCATAGAGCTACATGAGAATAAGGATGTTCTGTAGCCTAGAAATTTGGGAACATGTAAAATAGAAATAAGTATTGTTTCAAAAATGTTTTTATCATACCTTACCTCGCTATGCTATTTTCAGTCATCACATTTTTTACAGCTATGTTTATCATAACATTCTTGATTTGTTTAAGATAAGAAAAAACTTGTGCTTCTCATGTCATAGGAGTACTTGAAAATCAAATTAGTTGTCAAAATCCAGCACCCTGCCATTAAATTCCTGAACCAGGATCCCAAAGTTTGTCATATCTTCTATCCTTTGCAATGATGAAGTAAAAAAAATTGAACTAGCTAATAAGCAGATACATTTTATTAAAATTCTCCTCTGACTATATAAAAGCATAGTAGCTTTAAATAAGACTGTCATAGCATGGTTCCCCTTATGGTAATGGAGTCTTACAGGCTCCCGGGACCTGGCTCATATGAACCTATAGCAATGGTGTCAGGATGCACAAGACCCACGCAAACTTAAGCAGACAAAAACTGTACACAGAACTGTAGAGATGGACATCAGGCAGGCCCCAAACTTAGCTGAGGAACTACTGGCAACTGATTACTGCTAGGTGAGGAATTGCTGATCTTCTTAAAGGGAGGGACCCTTTAGATAGTCTGTCTAGACCTCAGTGGTTGAACTTGCACTGAGGGACGTCCTGGCCCACTAATTTGAAATGATAGGCCTTAACACATATGATGGAATGCATGAATTCCAATGAGGTGGGGGACTGTGGGAGGGTGCCAATGGGTAAGGGGGTATAAAATGATTAAGATTGATTAAGATGTTCTGTAAGAAATACACAAAAACTCAATAAAAATTTACAAAAAGAAAAAAAGAAAAGAATATCATAGCAGGGTTCCCCTTGAAGCATTAAGATTCATGCCGGTTTATTATTGGCCAAATTTGTTTTGGTATCTTATATCCTTGAAGTTGACAAAAACAGACAATAATTTGTAAGAATCCTTACATAGACCTTAATTTCAAGTCTATGCTTGACTCCACTAAGAATAACAAAGGGGCCAGTTGACAAAAATGATTATGGGATGCTTTACTTGGAGCATTTCTATTACCCACATATCTGATATATCTGCACCTTTTGAAAGTCACATGATTAATATTTACCATGATAAAGTAAAATATGAAAATTTAAACTTAAATTTTTTCAAAGGCTATATACTTGATCTGTGATAAGCAAATACAAACAAAATTGCGAAAATAAGTAAACTCTGTTTAATATTTTTAAATCTTACTTGCATTCCAGTATTTGTTTGTTTTAAATATACTGAACTTGGATTAAAGGCTTTCATACTGACTAAAATACATTTCAAAACTCCCTTAAGTATTTTACGGTACATTGACAAGTGTTTTATTTTATCTCTGACAGAGACTATTAGACAAATTTCCAGCCCTCCTACCATGTGCTGCCTTCCCATTGCTCATATTCATGTTCATTCCACCACAATATTTAGAGTAGTTTTCAACAATTGAGCGGTTGGATCAGTTTAGAAATGCATAGTGCCAGCGTTAGCTATTGCCATTTTCGTCTTTCCTTTTATTACCTTTCAAATATCATCTGTGGAGCAAATTATAAATTTTAAATATAATAAAAAGTAAAGTTAGGTGGAGAGATGGCTTAGTAGGTAAGGGTATTTGAAGCCTTTAGTTGGATCCCTGGAACCACATGGTAGAGGGAGAAAACGGACTCCCACAGGATTTTCCTCTGACTTCCACATATATGTTGCCACCAATGCACATGTACACACACACACACACAAACACACACACACACTAAATAAGTAAAATAAATAAATGTAAAAAATGTTTAAAAAGCACTCTAATCATTTTAATATTCTATCAAGCATATCAAAATCATGAGCCTGAGTGACAACTGAGAAATTATTTGTCTGTCTATAATGCAACCTACATATATCACTTGTCTTTATCTTTGCTAGGGTCCCTTCCCCTAAGGAAATAGCCTTTGAAATTTTTTCCCCTAAGACAATAGTACATTGCTGTTAAAGCAGTACAAGAAGGGATTGTAAAGATACAAAGATAAGCAAGTTCTTCAAATGGACTTTTACCTGTGCTGGAATTTGATGCAAATTTATACAAAATTTATTTGATTCACCTCTTACTTCAGCATCATACTAGTCATTAGCTACGACATTCACACACGAAAACACACATATATACACTCACGTGCATGGGTATGCATACATGTTTATATATGTGTATTATATTTCATAACTGATAGGGTCTTGATTTTCCTTCAGAAAATTGGTATGCATGAAAAAGGAAGTGAATATACATTTATATGTGCAGCTCAAAATTAGTCTGAGGTTTTAACAAAGCTTATTTATATTATTGTATGTGATTGCACACATGATATGCATGTGAGTGTACACATGCATGTTTTATGGTGTGTACGTGTGGAAGTCAGAGGAGAACTTTTAGGAGGCAGTTCTTTCCTTCCATTGTGGGATCTGAGAATTAAACTGAGGTTATCAGGCCTTCACGGCAAACACCTTTACTGACCAAGCCAATAGGCTGGTCTGTGAGATTCTTTAAATTAAAATCAGAATTTTCCAAAGGATCTTCACGGCAAACACCTTTACTGACCAAGCCAATAGGCTGGTCTGTGAGATTCTTTAAATTAAAATCAGAATTTTCCAAAGGATCTTCAAAAATGGCACAGTAACCTGTAGTTGGCTATTGTGCACAGAACAAGAGGTCATAGAGTGCTTATCCATGAACAGAACACCTGTTTCAAGACTCTGACTACCAAGATTCAGGGATCATGTGGAAGAAGAGGAAGAAAAATTGTAAGAGTCAGAGGGGATGGATGACCAGAAGGAAACAGAGTCTTCCAGACAGCTGGGTTAGTTACTCATATGCAACCACAGCAATAGTGACAGCAGGCACAAGTCCTATGCAAGCTCAAACCAGACAAAAGTGGGTAAGTGGGTAAGAAATACCAACACAACCTATGGAACTTTTGGCAGTTGATGACTGATGAAAAGGGAGGGTGGGAAAGAAAAGGTGTTACAGGACAGGTGTCATATTCCTTTTTTTTAAGTTATTGAGAATTTCATACATGCATGTATGGTGTTTTGATTTAATCCATGCCCATTCCCTCCCCTCCAACTCCTCCCATATGTCCCCATCACTTTTTTTTCTGATTACTTCATTATTCTTTCTTTTTTTAATGGGGCTTTTTGATACTCTAAAATTCTCCCCTCTGAAGAGGTAACCCTAAAATCTTTTAGGGATTAGATAAATGCTCCCAAATGCTTTCGACAGTTTTGGCTTTTGGAATGGAGTATGTTGCTAAGAGGCCCAAGGGCACTGTGACTTTTAGCCAAAAAACTAGCTACTTTTCTTTGGGATCTTTTTACCCTGACTGCCTTGCCAAGTCCTACCTCCTATTCTTATCACACCATCCTCTGAAGAGGTTGCCTAACTTGCAGATATGGAATCGGGACACAAACTGCTCTGATTTCTTCCAAGTCCATTGGAATTTCTTGACAAGGGCTTCCAAAAGCATCCCTCTATTGGTTTCTTCCTCATTTTTCTTTTGTCTGCCAAGGCTGGACTTGACAGTGATGGATTCAGGATTTGCTTTCAGGTATTTTGATAGCTATTGGAGTGGTTAGAATAGGTGTCAGTTCCCTCTCAAAGGCTTCTAGATAGGGGAAAAAATAAATTTATCCATCATTTTAGAACAATAGCAGGTTGTCTCCTTTAGCAACAGATAGGCACTACAATATTGCTAACCAAGATTTGAAGTCTTACATCTGAGCAGCACTGTCTGATTAGGAACAAAATCATCAATGAGAAATAATTGTCTAAATAAATTTTTATACACACTTAAGCCTAATGTCTGGGATGTGTAGATCCCTTGCATTCTTAAAGAAATATACGTCAAAGACTGCCCAGGAGAAGATTTGGTCTAGTGCGGCTGGCAGCTGCTTGGTGTGAGCTGTGACATTTCTAAAATGAGAATCAACTGAGAATTATTAGCCTTCATTTCTCCCTTAATTATAATGGTGTAATGAAAAAATGTTCCTTTCTTGAAAATTGAAAAATATACTATGAATTCAACACATAATGGATCAGAACAATGCTACTGAAAGAAATCACCCGCTTTCAGCTCACTGAATGCCACTTGCTCATGAATGCTTCCTCCTCTCAATTCATCATGTTCCTGCTCCTCTTAAATAGCATGATATTCTCTCTCTCTCTTTCTCTCTCTGAGAGAGAGAGAGAAAGAGAGAGAGAGAAAGAGAGAGAGAGTGTTAGGTCGGGGCATTGTGGGGAGGTGAAAGAGGGAAGCAGATCTAAATATGATCAAACTATGTTGTATGAAAATTGCAAACATTTTTTAAAAAGAGTGTTAGCCAGGCTTCCAGTACCAGGCATAGGCCATCCCCTCACCATCCTGTGAAACGAATCTCAGATGAGAGAGAAAGAGAGAGAGAGAAAGAGAGAGAGAGTGTTAGGTCGGGGCATTGTGGGGAGGTGAAAGAGGGAAGCAGATCTAAATATGATCAAACTATGTTGTATGAAAATTGCAAACATTTTTTAAAAAGAGTGTTAGCCAGGCTTCCAGTACCAGGCATAGGCCATCCCCTCACCATCCTGTGAAACGAATCTCAGATCCAATGAGAAGGGAGTTGATCACCCCCACCACAGCCATACCTTTATTATACAGGTAACCATATATTGCATAGCCAACTTAGACTTCTAG
>NW_008353263.1:0-461 GCF_000622305.1 Nannospalax galili | reverse complement strand
CCATCTGCATTTGCATCTCTGGGTGGCATGGCCACCAGCTGCCCCAGACCACCAGCTTTCCTGGGCCAGTCTCCCAGGCCAGTCCAAAGCTCAAATGGCTGAGGCCAAAATCGTTCCTGGAGGGATCCAGACCTCAGGCCAAAGCCTGAAAACATCTGAACCTCATCTGAATTGGGCCTCTGTAGGAACTCCTGAAGACAAAAGCAATCTGGCCACTCCAATATAAAATCAAAAGAGAGAATGGGAAGTTTAGACAAACCAGGTTTTCATGCTTAAAAAGTAAACCAAGCTCTCCCTGCTTCCCGGACCTGCACCACTGGCTAACTCTCCTGACCCGCTCTCCCGCCCTCAGGCCTCTCTGGGGGTAAGTCTACCATGCAGCCCTCCACGCCTTGATTCTGCCAGCTGCTCTCACCCTTCCATCTCCCCCGCTGTTCTCTACTCCTAGATTGGGCCCTGTG
>NW_008353262.1:2266-3197 GCF_000622305.1 Nannospalax galili | reverse complement strand
CAATGAAACCCAGGTATTCTGCTATGTTGTTGTGTGTGGCGGGTCCGTGGTTGCACGCTGCTGGGTGCCGGCTCTACTCTCCGCAGCAGGAAGTGCAGGCGGGCCTCAGCAGACTGGCAAGCCCGCGCCGGGCACTGGCGAGTGCAGACTCTGCGGGGGGCTGCAAGCTGCCAGGCAGGTTCAGCGCCAAGCTGTGGGATGCCCCCTCTGTGCACGTGATCCGTTGGCCACCGGATCACGAGGGGAGGTGCAGGAAAGGCAAATGCAGGATCTTCCCAAGTGATTGTTGATGGAAGGATAGCCCCCTCCGGGAAGACTGAATCACAGGCTGGTAACACAGGATACTGCTACAGACAAGTTCAGTGATACAGGTTCAGTTTATTCAGTGATTCAGCTTCACTTTATTGGGGTGAAACGAGAAGATTTATAATGTGGAGGCAGTAGAAAAAGCCTCCGTTGATAGGTGCTCCTAGGATGCCCCATTTACATGTGGCGGTGGGCTTCTATCAGGCTGTCAGACAATGCCTGATTAAAACCTGGTAGTTCCTATGCCAGAGGTCATGTATCTGTGATGGGCACTTCAAAGGTGAGCCAGGAAGGAGAGCAGGAGGCTCCCTGCTGGAAAGGGGTGAAACGAGAAGATTTATAATGTGGAGGCAGTAGAAAAAGCCTCCGTTGATAGGTGCTCCTAGGATGCCCCATTTACATGTGGCGGTGGGCTTCTATCAGGCTGTCAGACAATGCCTGATTAAAACCTGGTAGTTCCTATGCCAGAGGTCATGTATCTGTGACAGCCACTTCAAAGGTAAGTCAGGAAGGAGAGCAGAAGGCGCCCCACTGAGAAGAGGAGTCTTTCCATTTGCACCGAGCCGGCTTGCGGCTATCCGGACATGGAGAGACTGCGACCCTAAACAGCAGGGTTCCCCAACAA
>NW_008353262.1:0-544 GCF_000622305.1 Nannospalax galili | reverse complement strand
AGTCTCCATCCCTTCCTAGGGAACTTTAATCTCCGTCCCTTCCTAGGGAACTTTAATCTCCGTCCCTTCCCAGGGAACTTTAATCTCCGTCCCTTCCTAGGGAACTTTAATCTCCGTCCCTTCCTAGGGAACTTTTGCTAGCACTATTGTTTCGTTTTTACTTACAACTCCGGAGCATCAGGGTCCCCGTACGGGCCACCACTTGTCGCGAGCCATGACTTTGTCCAACAGAGCCGAGGAAAGACGACACAGACACCAAGGTGAGGTTCAAGCTTCTTTTTCTCACTCTTCCTTCATTCTCCTTATTCTCTTTATTCACTCTTCTTATTCTCCTTCTCTCTCTATTCTTTTATTCTCTTTATTCTCCTTATTCTCTCTTTATTCTCTTATATCTCTCTTACACACTTCAGCTCTTTATATAGCATTCCCAACAGCCCTCCCCCCAGCCAGGACCAATCAGCGCACACACACATGTAGCGGGCAGGCAGAGTGACAGTTCATTGGGCCACGTAGTAAGATCATCAGGCAGGCAGCACATGTTCGG
>NW_008353261.1:0-279 GCF_000622305.1 Nannospalax galili | reverse complement strand
TTAGGGTTAGGGTTAGGTTTAGGGTTCGGGATCGGGTTCGGGTTCGGGTTCCGGTTAGGGTTACGGTTAAGTTTAGGGTTAGGGTTAGGGTTAGGGTTCGGGTTCGGTTTAGGGTTAGGGTTAGGGTTCGGGTTCGGGTTTGGGTTAGGGTTAGGGTTAGGGTTAGGGTTAGGGTTCGGATTCGGGTTCTGGTTAAGGTTAGGGTTACGGTTATGGTTATGGTTATGTTTCGGGTTCGGGTTCGGGTTAGGGTTAGGGTTAGGGGTAGGGTTCGCTTTC
>NW_008353260.1:0-576 GCF_000622305.1 Nannospalax galili | reverse complement strand
TTCTCTCTTGTATCGTCTCCCCCCTCTATCATGGTTTTCCCACTTAAGAAGCCCCCACTTCTACCCCTTTCTTCCTTACTAATACCCTTGCTCCTATGATCCTACCTCTATTGAACTTATCCTTTCTCCTTATCCCCTAGGTTCCTCATATACCCTTCCCTACCCCCTGCCTTAATCTAACCCAATTTTTATCCTTATCTCCCTTCTTAAGGTCTGTTGCCTACTCTTCTTCTCCTTCAAGTTATTTCTTTTCCTTTACGTTACTATTTCCTTACCCTTGTCCTGGTTCCTGCAGTTGTGTCTGTTTGCATACTTATTTATCAGAGTCTGATCCTAGGATCCACATATGAGGGAGGACATATGTCGATTTTTTTTCTGATATTGTGTCACTTCACTTAGTATAACAGTTTCTAGTTCCATCCATTTACCTGCAAATTTCATGATTTCATCTTTCTTTACTGCTGAGTAAAACTCCATCGTGTATATGAACCACATTTTCATTATCCACTCATCTATTGAGGGAAGTCTAGGTTGCTTCCATCTCTTAGCTATTGTGAAAAGAGCAGCAACAAACAT
>NW_008353259.1:0-274 GCF_000622305.1 Nannospalax galili | reverse complement strand
TGAAGACATATTGTATAATTGTGATGGCACTTTGGAGCAATATAATGGCACTTGGGGCCATAGTATTGGCACATTGGAGCCTTGTGATGTCAAATTCGAGCATTGCGATGACACTTTGGAGCATTGTGCTGTCACATTGGGGGATTGTGAGGGAATTTTGATTAATTGAGCATTATGACAGAACAATGGATCATTGTAATGACACAATGGTCCATTGTGGTGGCTCACTGGACATTGTGATGGGAAAAGGGAATATTGCGAATTCATATTGTAA
>NW_008353258.1:0-266 GCF_000622305.1 Nannospalax galili | reverse complement strand
CAGAATGTCCCAATAAAACTTATGCAAGTTCAAGTTCTGAATAAACCGGAAGGAATATGTAAAAACGAATTCTCAAAGAATTTCCAGAAACTTCACAAGTTTACTAAAATCATAGAGGATCTCAATTCAGGATATTAAGTCCTCCACTTGTTATTTTAAGACAGAGCTGTCTGATGAAGTTTGACACAGAGAAATGCAATGTCTATGGAGAAACAGTAATAAATACAGTCAAGACTTGATTAACGAAGAATGGGACACAACACTAA
>NW_008353257.1:0-261 GCF_000622305.1 Nannospalax galili | reverse complement strand
TGACCTATTTGAACATTGCTATGGCACATTCAGCATGGTGATGACATATTGTTGCTCTGTGATGACACATTGCTTATAGCAGCATGCGCTCTCTCTCTGGGCGCACTCCCAGAATGGCAGGGCGGATCCGCAGGCTTTTCCCGGCGGCTCGGGTCCCGTGTCTCTGGAGCTTCTCTGCTGCAGGAGCGTTGTCCTGCAGAAATCCTATCTCTATTCCACCCGTGTACTTTTCCTCAGGATGTGAGGTCCACTGGTCACTGA
>NW_008353256.1:0-306 GCF_000622305.1 Nannospalax galili | reverse complement strand
GATAATTTAAAAAATTATTTTACTTATTATTTTTATTTTATGTGTATGAGTGTACTGCCTGCATGTCTGTGAGCGCACCTGTGTCGTGCAAATGTCGTGGAGGTCAGAAGAGGGCTTGGGATTCCCCTGGAGCTGGAGTTAAGGACAGTTCGTAGCCTCCATGTGGGTGCTGGGAATCGAACCCGGGTCCTCTGCAAGAGCAGTCAGTCCTCTTAACTGCTGAGCCATCTCTCCAGCCCCATTTCTCTCTATGATAATTTAAAAACAAAAACTAACAGGAAATACAAATTTATGAAAATGTTTACT
>NW_008353255.1:31192-33029 GCF_000622305.1 Nannospalax galili | reverse complement strand
TGTCTTCACTCAGCCCTCTGCCCCCACCCCCATCCTCCTTCCAACACAGCAAGCTAGCAGGCTGGCAACCAGGTACCTGATCGAATTTCCTTTGTATTTAAATTTCCAGTCACATAGACACCTTCCAGCTGCCTATCTTCACAGAGCAATCACAGGAGGCAGGCTGTTTCCACACAACACAACTTCAAATCATCTCTCTGAGATGAGAGCCTGGCTTTAATAACTTCCCCTTAAAATAGACTCATTGAGATAAGTCTGCAAAGCCTCACATGTCAAAATAAATCTCATATTAACTCTGTCTTTATAATCTTTGAGAATTGGCAATTTTAATGTTTCCTTATACATTTTTCCATGCAAATGCAATTGTCCTGATGTTGCTACAATATTCTCTTTTCTCACTGTTGCTTCTCATTTCATTTATTTTTTCATGAAAATATTCCTTATTCATACAAATTATATATCCTAAACATATTACTTTTTGAACTATCATACTGCGAATTTAAAATATATTTTTGTTATTTTTAGTAATTTCTCCTCTATTCCCCCCTCTCTTGCTCTCACTCTCACTCTCTCTCGCTCTCTCTCTTCCTTGCTATTTGTATGGTGTTAGAAAGTCTCATGTAGTCCATGGAAATCTCAGATTTCCAATGTAGATGGCCTTCTGACTCTCCTGCCTTTACTTCCCAAGTGCTGGGATTACAGATGTGTTCTACAAAGTCTAGTTGATTTTAGCTATTTTAAATATGTTTTCTTACGTGTTCTTGCATTTGTATAAAATGGGTCTACCTATAACTTTTTCACATAGACAGCACATTTCAAATGAACTAAGACTGACTTTTCTTAGTTGGAAATGTCTCAGCTTGCAACGTATCCAGACTTAGGATATGACGTAAAACTAAGATTTTAGAAAACACTAAAATGGGAGATATAGATGAAAAACTGATAAAGTAATATCTCCTTAGGAAATTTTCCAAATAGCCCCCAAACATTCCAATCATATGTGTCCATTTGATGCCCTGAAAACATAAAATCAACATATTATGAAAATGAACCAAAATGCAAACTACTTAGAAATCATTTTGATTGTACCAAGAACCAAGCTTTATTGTATAGCATTCTACTAACTCAAAAGTTAGTGGTCATATCGTTGTGTGAAAATGTTTTCTGATGACCCAATTCCATAGGGTATGGTTATGAAATTAAAGTTATTAAAGTACACATGTTCCTTTCTACATAAATGATCATTTTCAGATACCGTTCAAATACATAGTTTCTACTCACAATAACTTGAGAAAATATGTCTTTCTTTAAAATATAAAATAGGCCAGATTCTTTTTTCAAGGGGTGACGATACGTACATAAACTTCAGAATATAAAGAAATTAAAATATGTGCAGAGGAACCTTGATTTCAGCAAATTACGACAGTTTTATCCTCCATGTTGGCCAGTAGCATTACAGTAATTTACTGCCATTGCTGACATGGTTAATTGTAGTTGTGTATGCCAATATCTGGAATCCATATTCGGGAAATCCCCAATGAGGTGATGGGCCACTTGTATTTTAACAGTATGCTTTGAGATGCTAACTTTGTGATTCTTGATTTTTGCCTCCAAGTATGATTTTACAGTTTGAGTAATTAATGTTTCTATTTTCTCCCTCTCTTTTGTTTCCTCATCTTTTTTGGATCTTTTCTCTCAGTGTCATATATTTGTTAGAAGAGAAATTCTAGTGGAATCTCCTGGGGTTAGCTGATGAGCAGGAGCCATATGTTCCTGACGTTCTTCAGAGATTGCTGTGTGTACTTCACTGACAACCAAACTCCCCCCCCAAAAAAAA
>NW_008353255.1:29109-30311 GCF_000622305.1 Nannospalax galili | reverse complement strand
GTGTGTATAAAATGTTTTACAAATTATAAATGGTCAGAAACTGTAAGTACACACACAGTTTCAAGCTATATAGCAGTTGGCAACAACTATTCTTAAAAGTGAAAGTTTCCTTAAATAACTCTACTAATTTTACCTAAAGGAGTAGTAGTTGTTGTTCATTGGGAACCTACTGAGTGCCAAAAGGTGTTGTTTACATAAGTACATTAATTTAAACTTAATAAACATTTTATATGTAAATTTGTTTTCTATAATGTGTCATACTCAAAGTTCTAAACCAGATATAGGGGAATAACAGACCTAAACATATCTATATGGTCTGTGTCCCTGTTGACCTCTCAACTCTAAGTGCAAATAAATTCAATGTACATTTTACATCTAGGAACTTGACATTTCTTTCCAAATAAATAAAACTAGGGAGAATGTTTTTTAAAAATTCTTAACAATAATAAATCACTTTTTCCAATCATCCATCCCTTTGCTTCAAGAAAATTATGTCCATAACACTATTACATCATAGTCAGAAAAGAACCATAGATATCCAGATTAAAGCAAACCTTAAAGGTCATTTGAGAATCTGACCTGCAAAACCCCCTTTCTCTCAAGTAACATTTCCCTTTGTCATAAGAAATTAGGAAAACAGGACTGTGGATCCAGAGATCAGTACATGAGAAATAAGAACCTCTGGACGGAAAAAAAACAACTCATCAAGGACCACAGTCTCTCCTGACCTTAATTTCATTATTTGTCACATGGAAGTAGTAACATCAAACCTGTAAGTTCTGTGGGAGGCTTAATTTAGACTAAACATGAGAACACACCGTGTATGTGTATTATGTAATTAATTTTCATATTGGGCTATTTGCTTCTATTTTAGAGATAAAAACAAGAATTTCTTAATGAATAGGCAATGTAAAGATCATTTGAATAGATAAAAATGTTTTAATTAAGGAGCTGGAGAGATGGCTCAGCAGTTAAGAGCACTGGCTGCTCTGGTGGAGGACCCAGGTTTGATTCCCAGCATCCACATGGCAGCTAACAACTGTCCGTAACCCCAGTTCTAGGAGATCAGATACCCTCTTCTGTCCTCCATGGGCACTGCAGGACATCATTGTACTTATATACATGTAGGCAATACATTCATACAAATAAGTAAAAATAATAAATAAAATGTTTAAAATATATTTTAATTAGTAACCTGGTAT
>NW_008353255.1:16562-28194 GCF_000622305.1 Nannospalax galili | reverse complement strand
CCCCAAATATGCTGCTGGAACAGAGAATCAATAAGAAGTATTGTTGAATAAAGGTAGCTACAAACTGATTGAAAAACACAAATAAGGTGTGATCTAAATACAGCAGAGCTGAGAAACTACTTCTGGAGTTGAAAAAAAGGTCAGAAACACAATGACTTTGAAGATGGTAGTAAGGGGATTGTTGATAGAGTTAAAGTGGAAAGGAAAGTTGGCGTCAACCATGAACATGGGTGAGATGCATAAACTTTTGGCCCAGAAATTCTCTCATCTTCACAGTGGCTGTGAAGTGGCTGCACAACTTTCAATGCCTCCTGGTTCCTCAATTCAGTACTGATGAGGAAGGTAAACGGGAGCTTCCAAACCTCTTTTCTACCTGTCTACTCCTATCATTCTAAATTCAGCACATTTTTCACATCCTTTCTCTAATTTCCCTTAACTCTGAGGATACTGTGTGAATGGGAACGCCTGTGTCTCTTACTGAGCCTGATCGCTCTACCTTCATGACTTCATAGTTCATATTTATGGACATCACCACAGAGTTCATTTTTGGTTGCTTTTTTCTTTGCATAATATTACTCCAAGTGTTCTTGCTTATGCAGCTCTACCTTACACAAGTACAACAGGCTTCTATTAGGTGAAAGTAAAAGGAATATGTGGCATCAACTGGGTAAGATTCACTTAGGATTGGTCAGAAGTGATGATGCAGTTGTGGTTGATAGCATGCTCAAGTAATTAGCTAAGAACCTCCCATGTCCTTAGCCACCTTTCCAAGTTACTAAGTTTCCATCTGCCTCTTGTACAACTACATTTGTGATACAGAATGCAGTAGTGATTGGAATTCATTGCTATTAAGGAGTACAGATGTGACATGACAGAAAGAGCAGAGGAACTACATCTTGAATTGACAATATAAATGCAGAGTTCATCAAAGACAGATCTCTTTGGAAAGAGAACGGACATTGGTGAGATTGAACACTTACAAATCCCATTATTTCTTCACCTTTCTAGGTGAGCATTTTACTTATGCTTCTAATTCGCTGCCCTTATGCTTCTGTTTCCACCGTGGAAATAGAAAATCTCCTTTGAAATGAAGATTCATTGCAGTCTAACCACAGATGATTTCATCGTACATCCTCCTAGATTTGTCTGAACTTCTGCCAAGGCCTCCTGGGTAGCCTCTCTGTCTGCACCCCTTACAATCTACCTTACTCATGGTTCACAGGTGGTCTTTATAGGGCAACAATGTTATTATTATTCTCTCTAATAATCATGTTATTAGCAGCTAATTCACCTTCTTAATCATGACAGTCATGTTCTCTCCAATGTGCCTCTAGCTAATCTAACACTATTTCTCTGTGGCACTCATCAACCAGAGTTGAACCTCATGTTTCCAATAAGTGGCATGTTTTTTTTTTTTCCAATTACATACATTTATGCCATTCTTTTAAGAAAATGACTTCCCTATCTAAGGGCCTTAGGAAAAAGGAGGACTGCATAGCTCCTCTGGTAGATACCCATTTAAGCCACTGATCCCAATTCAACCAGTGACACATGTGCATTCAGTCAGGGTATCCCAACCACAATGGAAACTTAGCTTGAACTACAAATACTCAGGTAATATGCTTCTAATTGATATGAATGTAGTACTTTGTAAAATATAAAAAGAACAAAGAGTGAATTCACTCAGTAGCAGCTGGTTGTTGACTTGAGGTATAGACTACAAGAGTACATACCTTGTTTCCTCCAGTGATCAGTGAACCCAGATGTACTTTTGACCTCTATTTTCCCCTTTGGTTTCTCAACACATGAAGAGAAACCATGCCTAGTCCATTGATGGTCCCTCAAATAAACCAGCCAACAATCTGGAATAACCACGTTTGAAGAATCCACTGGCCCCAACTGATCTCCAATGCATGTTTCAAACGTTACTTTTTCTTCACAGGATTGTCTCCCACATTCCACCTCTAAGTATCTGTTTTATACCAGCTAGGTGGTTTAGTGTTAAAACACTGGTTTTTAAATAAGATACAACTGATTTTGAGTCTTGACCATGATTCTATACTTACATGAATTGGATGAAATATATAACATATCTAAACTACTATTTCCTCTTTTAAGGCAAAAACCCTGATAAGGTTGTTGGTTGTAAAAAGTGTATCAACCTTTTCCATTTTCCTTTCATTTCTATCATACTGTTGAGTATGTTGATTCTTTACTGGGTTTATTTTATGAATCTGTGGAGCATGACCTATGTCTCTCTTCTTCAAACACATTGCATAATGAAATAAAATTTCATATATATGAAACAATTAATGAGTGGATGAATGAATTAATGTTGAATTTAGGTAAACCAAAATGTATTTTGATGCCCTTTAAGGAAAGATACTTAATAAAGTTTCACATAAGAAAAATGATTAAATGTCTATGGTTTCAGTTTTATAACAGCTATCTTGCAAAGGCATTCTGGTTAATCACTTTTAAGATGGTTAGTATTTATATCAATAGTGTTTCTTCTGAGGAAATACCCTTCACCAATGTCTGATCAAAGATTTAACTGAAGGCTTATTTTCTTAATGACCACCACCTGTAGCTTCATATCACAATGACCACTATTCTTAAAGAAGTTATTTGTTCTCCAATAGAAGATTTAACTAAGGTTTCTTTTATAATGTCAAGGTTTGGAAAAGTTTAGAGTTGATTACATGACACAAGGGAGAGTAAACAGTTTGGCAAAGAAATGATTTCAGGTGATTGTTTATCTCCATGTTGGACACAAAACCATCCTACAGCAGTGTTAGAACAGCATCAAAATTTGGCTTGCTTGTTATCAAAACACTACTTGTTAACCTTTGGTCTTCTGGATAAGGAGTCCAGGTCAACAGCAACATTTGAACTCAGGCTGTTATAAGTGTAATCATGCTCAGTTATCACCAAGGTAACTCTGCCTACCCCAGACTACAGCTGTATAGTCCAGTTACCATTTTATGCTTCACTGAACCTGAATGTCCTTGATTGAGTATGAAGATGATGTCTTTGATCTTCCTCACTGGCAAAGGTACCTGAAAATTACAAGATTTTCCCCAATATTCTCATTTGTGAACTCTATTAATTCCAGCCTCCACCCTCACCCCCAGAAGGATCCCTCAGCTTTACCTCAGGAAATGGCAAAAGAGTAAGGGCCTTGGAGAATATTTTTTCTGCTCCTATTACTAAGCTCTTCATGGAACTCACTATGTGAATTTAGATGTCACATATTTTCTCTCCTATAAATTCATCAATGTTATTGTGAATACAGGATTAGATTAGACAGCAGATTTACTGTCAAAACAGTGTCAGAAATCTGTCATACTCTTTTCCTCCCACTTATCCACTTCTTTATTCCTTGTGAAAAATAAGCGGAAGATTGAGTAATTCTGTAACTTGCTCCTTATCTCAGTCTTTTCTTCCTGTCCTCCCATTAGTCAGTTACAAAATTACATAGAACAATGTGGTTAACGAGTGCTAGGAGATAGCTCAGTGGTTAAAGAGCCTACTCTATGATTATGGGGATCTAAGTTTGGATTCCCAGAACAATATAAAGCTGACATCATAGTAAATGTTTGTAATCCTAACTCTAGTAAGTTGAATGTGCTGTGAAGACAGAAGAGTCCTTGGAAGCTTATAGGAAGGCTAGCTTGGTATACAGAGCAGCAAATAAAAGACATGTCCTAAAAATCCTGGTAAGTGAAGCAAAGACTGACTCTGACCTCCACCTGAACATGGAACCCGCACGCCCACAACTCACATACATAGAAACAGGCATGCACGTGTGCGCACGCGTGCACACACACACACACACACACCGTTCATTAATGTACATACAAGCAAAAATGAAAAAAATATATATATAGTGACTTATTCTACTGAGCAAGTTTGTGACTCTCTTCTAACATTAGATGTTGGGAAGGCACTGGTTACTGAAAGCTAATATTCATTGTACAGACCATGCCTAGTCTGGTAAATGAGTCACTATGTATTGTTGGTCTTTTGTGACTTCTGTTGCTGTTAATACCATTCCCAACCACGGGCAAAATGGTATCCATTTTGCTAATGGAAAATGAGCTAACACATTAGTACAATTCTAAGAACTCACACTGTCTTGTTCATTATTGGTTTTCCAATATCTAATATAGGCTTGACATCAGAGAAGTACTTAATATTTAATGAAAGAGCAGCAAGCAAGCCCAGGTATAAGTATGACATCAAGACGGTCTTTGACTAAAGGTAAATACAAAACTCGACTGTATTGGACATGCACATGGAGATATGAGCAAGGACTTTTCTTCAAGTCTCCGAACACTGACCTCTTCCAGCAGGCCTGAGTCCAGCCTCTTGGAACATAGATCATCCTTCTTACCCAAGTTCCAAAGTAGCTTGAATTGTAGATGCTTCTTTTCAGCCATTTTGTTCAAGCCAACACCAATCTCATCATCTCCAAATAGCAGGAATTCCTATATTTGTCCTATCTATGTAAGGGAATGCATCCAACTCAAAATGATAAGGAGTTTGGGGAATAGGTATGGAAGTCTTTTTGGAAGAGTAGATCATCCTTCTTACCCAAGTTCCAAAGTAGCTTGAATTGTAGATGCTTCTTTTCAGCCATTTTGTTCAAGCCAACACCAATCTCATCATCTCCAAATAGCAGGAATTCCTATATTTGTCCTATCTATGTAAGGGAATGCATCCAACTCAAAATGATAAGGAGTTTGGGGAATAGGTATGGAAGTCTTTTTGGAAGAGTAGCACCTCATCTTAACTTTCAATACCATTACCAAACAGTCAAGGGAACAGAGAAGAGTTTTTAAAAGAGAACTCAGTCTCTATCCTCTCACCAGGGCCCCCCATAGCAGTTGTTTCTGTCTTCTCCGACCTCTGTCTGACTCATGTGGTGAGCTGTGTACGATGTGTCTCTCTCCTTCATATCATGAATGACGGGGAGGCAGCCACAGTCCTCCCACCACCACATGGACTGACCTTCTTTAATCTCTGCCTACTCTGTTGCTTTGCCTTATCATAAGGCAAGACAAGCCTCTGTGCCTGCTGGAGACAGCCTCTTCCCCTACACTCTGGATTCCACATCGCAAGGACTTTGTTCCCATAGTAATTGACCTCCCATCCCACAGTATCCATTTTGCATTCTTCACACTTACCTGGTAAAATAAAATATTTGACAGCTTTTCTTTGACCCATGTGTCCTTCCACCTACTGCTGTACTCCTTGTTCTTTGTCAATTCCCCCAAATCATCCATGTATGATGTTCATTTCCTCACTTCATAATGTATCTTCCACTCAAAGTTAATAAATGCCTTCTTTCTCTCTCCACTCTAGCAGCTATGACAAGGTCAATGGCAGCCACCATATTGCCACATCAGAAGACCATGTCTTTGTTTGCAACTTTCTAAGGAACATTTCACACAGCTAAGGCTTCTCTAAGTCCCTCTCTTGGGTAGATTGGTTTCTAGTCTCCCTACAACTTCATTTGCAGTTCTTTCGAAACCTTTACTAGTTCTTCCTTCTTGTGACTTATAGATCCTCTAAAACTAAATCCCTTTGCACCTCTTCCAATACGCCTTGCAGGCTGTTGTTCTCTCCTCCCCCACACCTTCTCCCCTTCCTTTCCATGTCTTCCCCACTGAAAGCCATGAGCTTATTTCTCCTAATCATATCCCTCTTGAGAACCTGTATTGTTGCCACAGTCTCTGACTAAACAATTGGCTCATCATTACCACCTCAAGGCAGATGGTACATCTTGGAAAGGTCTCCCTGACCACCCAATCAAAGACGTTATTATGTTACAGTAGTTTGCTTCTTAGCATCTCTTAAAACTAATTACTCTGTCTTTTCTCTTGATTTACTTCTTGTATAATTGTTTTTCTCCCCTAGGGATTAAAATTCAAAGCTTTTTTTTTTACCAAATATTATTTGCAAGTAGTATCGTATCTGACAAATAACCAATACTTAGTAAATGACTACTGATTGATGAATGGGCATATCCATCCAGGCACACAAAAAATATGCACAGTGCATACTGGAAATCAAGAGAAAGAGATGACCAAGCGTGAGTATCAGCATCTAAAGGGTACCTTTCACCTGGAGTTTATACTCAACATGTCTGAAGGTCAGCTCGAGGTGGGACTGCCAGAATGCTGTATGGGGTCCTTTGACAATGTCAGCAAAAGTGAGTCACGCTGGCTCTGTCTCAGTGCCCTTACCTTGTGCCCACTCTTGCCAATTACTGAGCTTCAGCTATGAGTACAGAACTGTAATTACACCTGTTACTAATTAAAGGACAAAATGAATGTGAAGTGCCACTAAAATACTGCACAGGAGTAAAGCAGCAATTATATTTATTGTATAATTTCCAGATGGCAATTATATGGATTGTACAATTGAACATACCACATAATGGTGATAATTACAATTGTTAACATTTTCTGCTGGGATGAATCCAAGTGGGTAAACAGGTTGCTTTGAGTTACTGACAATCAGAAGGGGGAGTTGAGAGTTTCATTTAATTCTTATGCATATTGATCAAAGATATTTCCTTAGGAAATACAGAAGTTTGTAAAACAGACCTTTCATGTTTAGGGAAGGAAAATCCATGTGAAACTTTCAGAATTTTTCATTGATGGAAGCAGATAAATGCAAAGAGAAATCAAACTCAGAGAATACAAGTAAGTGTTCATGTGCTAGAGCTGAGTTGGCAATGAGCCTCAAACACGGTGCCACACAGGGGTGGGAAACAAATGCCAGGGTTAAGAAAACAGGCACAGCCTAAAGCATGAGAGCAAATCAATCCTGCCTAGTAGTCACATTTGCATGACAACTCATCCTAGAATGGCCAGAGCATGGGATGAAAGCATCGCTTGGTCAGAGCATGTGTGCTGATCTTCCAGCCTAATTCCTGGTGCACACTCAAAAAGAAGGAACCAGGGATAGTTTGGGAACATAAAATGAAAGCTCTTTTTTAAACTTTTTAAATTTATTATTTTTATCTTATGTGTATGTGTGTATTGCCTGCATGTAGGTAATTGCACCCATGACGTGCAATGCCCACGAAGTTCAGAAGAGGCTGTCAGACCCCTGGGACTGGAGTTACGGACAGTTGTTAGCTGCCATGTGGGTGCTGGGATTCAAATTCGGGTTTTCTGCAAGAAAAACCAGTGTTCTTAACTGCTGAGCCGTCTCTCCAGCCCCAAATGAAGGCTCTTTTACTGAGTCACTTTCATAAAATGCATGACTGATACTTCATCTTTTATTTATTTTCAGTGTATTACTGTGTGTGGTGTGCAAGCAAGTATGCATGTTCACATATGTGTAGGCAAGCAGATGCGTGCATGTGTGTAGAAGCCAGAGTTTGACAGTGAGACTCTTATTTATTTTTACATTGCTCTTTGAATACAAAGCTTGGTGATTCAGCTACTGGCTAGTCAGCTTGCTATGAGATGTCCCGTCTCCATCTTCCAAGCACTGGATTTACAAACACATTTTCACCGCTCAGAATTTATGAGGGCTTTGGGAATCCAAAATCTAGTCCTCATTCTAACACAGCAAGTGCTTTACCTGTAGAGCCATCTTCCTGGCTCTCAAACTTCACTTCATCATGCTCTGCGTTATTTATGGGTCCTGGCAAACAAACTTCTTAAGGAAATAAGGGGAGGAGGAGGAGTCACCTAGTTTATGTCTTATGTCATCTGCTGAGTTTGGAATGTAGATGTCTATACTAGCAACATGACATTACAGCAAGGAGTAAGTGACTTTACTGACACACTTTACAAACTGTGGCTGAACAAGGAAAAAGCAGGTGAGAGAGGAAGCGAGCTGGGCTCCATTTAGCCGTAATTGCCAAGTGAAGCTTAGGAAAAGCCCCGCCCTTCACTGAGCAGCTGGCCTACCTTAGCAGTGTGTGTCTGTGCTGACATTATTTCATTGACTTGAAAAAATAAATAAAACAAAACAAAACACGATTTAGAGTTAGCATTCACCCCATTTCACAGGTTACAGAAATTAAGGTTTGGGCAAGTCCAGTGAATTTTTAACCAAGTCACTCAATTCTTAGACACAGTTTAGCTGGGCTCAAGTATTTATCCTTCTGGAAAAAGACCACTTTCAGTTCAGGTAAATCAGAGGATCCAACCCTGTTTTAACCAATAGAATAGATCTGGTTTTTCTTGCCAATGATGATAGTGACCTGTTGCCAAGGCCTGACCAGGGTCATGTCAGGGGTATCCTGGCTGTGATGCACAGTGGCACAGAAATTCTCAGTCTTATAAAGGCTACAACCAAGCATATGGTCCTTCTCCACTGGAGTTCCTTATGTATGTATATGATATCCAGTTCTACAGAGCAAACACGTATGTATTAAAAGGAGGGTATAGAGCAAAGCTTGGCACACTGAGGAAGGAAAGAAAATGTAGATCTTAGATATCTCTGAACCAGTGAATTAACTGACCCAGAGACACTCCACTCTACTAGTTGGGCTGTGTGCTGTCTGAGGAACACCCATCAGGAATAAATCACACCTGTCTCTTCTCAATAGCCATACCGCGCTAAATGTATTTTCAGAAGCTTTTCTCTAGGTCTTATGTAAAGTTCACTCCATGACCCAGAAGCACAGAGGAGTAAAGTGATTTGCAAAAAGTTCAAGGAGCAAGTAGAAATGATTGTTAAGAGCATAAGCATCAATAACTAAAACATCAATAACTCTCTAATTTCAGTTTCTTTTGTGCATGTATAAAATAAATGATGTTTAGTTAAATATGGAAGGAAAACGTTTTTAGCTGTTACTCGTATCAAATTTTGAAACTTTGGGTAATTATATATAAGGAAGCAATTTAATCAACTCTATATATGGGAAAACACCATTAATTTTACAAAATAATAAAAGACAGAATGCTTCAATAAATTTATTACAATTAAAATTATTGTCATCGTAAGTTATATTTAAGAAAAATCATTTTAAATTTATTATTATTTTTATTTTATGTGTGTGAGTATATTGTCTGCATATGTATAAGCGCCCTCATGTCATATAATGCCCACAGAAGTCAGGACAGAGTGTCAGTTTCCCTGGAATTGGAGTTATGGACAATTGTTAGCTACCATGTAGGTGCTGGGAATTGAACTCAGGTCCTTTGCAAGACTAGTCAGTGCTCTTAAATGAGGAGCCATCTCTCCAGCCCCAAGAAAAATATTATTATAATGCTGTTTCAAGGGCTGTGAGAGGGCTCAGTGAGCAATGCAATTTCCTTGCAAGCATCAGGACCAGAGTTCATATTCCTAGCACCTAATAAATGCCACACCGACCTGGCTGGCCACCTTTCATCCCAGCACTCAGGAACTAGAGAAAGGGGATCCTAAGAGGAGATGGCTGGCTAGACTGGCCAAATCAGTTAGTAGGCTCTGGGTTAAAGTGAGAGTGCCTACTTCAAAATGTAGGGTAGAGCTGGATCAGGAAAGACAATTGATGTTAATCTCTGGTCTTCACAGGCAAGCAAACACACCTTCATGCTCTGCCACACACATGTGTGCCAACATACATTCAACCACTCATACACACATGTACTCACCCATACACAAAAAATATGAAAAAAATGTCTGCACTGTGTCTTATTTTCATTCTAACTGAGTATCAATACATTTGTTAATAAAATAATGAAAGCAGTGTTAATGTGATTTTGTGACAATGTGCTTCAGTTGGTGAGTATCCTGATGTGATTCTTCTCAGCATTATGACATGTACATGATTATTATCTCTGCTTTAGCTAATAAGTATTTGGGTAGAAGCATTTTGTCTGCAGTGGCTAGGTCAGGACATGCATGTCAGAATACCTGATTTAAAATGGATGCTGTGTGCTTTGTTACTGGTAAATCTTCTGCATCTTGTTGCAACACTTTTTTTCTGTGTTTTACAAACACATGTGTAATATTAAAAATGTTGGAAAATAGAAAAAATATGAAAGGTCATAAGAAGTTTAGTAATCTTTTTGTATAATTTCATATCTATTTTGCCAGTAATAGGATGTATGACAATTATTTTTCTGACAAAATTATAGTCATTTTCAAAAATTTCTATTTATGAGAGATTCTCGTTTATTATTCCATTATTTTTGGATAATATTCTAGATTAATAAGATATTATTTTACATAATATTAAAGATAATCCATATTTTTAGTGATGTTCTATACTCAAAAATCTTTTCAAAACAGACATTTAGAAATGTCATCTAAGTAGAATATTATTCTTTCTGTACACATACATAAATATACAGTAGAAGATCTTCCTACAACCACAAGAAAAAAATCCAGCATTCCAATTTCTGGGTTGAAGATGATGGCAAAGAACACTGGGGACAAACAACATGGCTTATCAACTAATGATGCTTTCTGATGAGCCTGACTGAGTTTGAGTTTTTTCCTCCTGATTCATTTGGTATAAGGAGAGAACTGACTCCTTAAAGTTGCTTTTTGACCTCCAGATATGCCATGGAGTCCACTACAACCGTTCCCCAAATAAATAAGTATACTATAAGTTTTTTGAAAATAATTTTTTAAAATTCTCATTCTCCATCAAATTTCTTTTTCCTTTTTTTCTTAGTCTTTTATTTTTCTGAGACAGGACTTCCACAGATAGCCCCAGGTGGCCTGGAACTCACTGTCTAGAATAGGCTGACCTTGAGCCCACAGAGATCTGCCTGCCTCTGCCTCTCAAGTGCTGGGATTTAAAAGCATGTGTCACCATGCCCAACTCTCCATCAAATTTCTATTCCCTCTGAGAACAAATACTGAAAACTTTCGTGCAGCAATATTGTTCCGGGACATAGAGGATTAACATCAAAGCACGAATTTAGAATTATCTTTAAAGATGATTCTTAAAAAATAGTAACTATTGCAAATTAGGTTTTCATATCTGTACTATAAGCATGCGGAGGTGAGGGTGCCTTGATGGCTTATTAGAATCTAATTAAAACCTCTCTCAGCCCCATGAAGGCCGTTAATAAGAGCCAGAGGAATATCACACAAAGTACTGTTCCTGCTGTATGTGTGCTGTGGCATTAACACAAGCCGACTCCTATGAGGTCCAGTTATAATAAGGAATGCACAAAATCTACAGTCTAAAACACGGGCTTTCAAGCATTTATTTTTTTTCATTAATTTTTATTTTACATTGAAATTTATTAATATATGGAAGCAAATTGAATTAGGAGTGCCTATGTAAAATTCTCCTCCAATTGTTAGATAAGAAGCTAGCCTGGGTGCTAAAGTGGAAGGAAACCAGTTTAGGGTATTTATGATGCTCACAATGAAAAAGAAAACGGTTTGGCTGGATGATAACTATTGTCCTCAAATGTCTTCATTCCTTAAGTTATAATCTATCATATGAAGCGAAATAATTCTTAGCGGGCAAGAAATTTAGTGACTCAAGTCTCAGAGTATTTTACAAAAGAGAGTTGACTTTACAGAACATTAATTACACTGATAGGTGAAAAGATATAAAGTCCACAGAGACATAATTATATAGGTCTTCATCGAAATACCAGCCAACATGTGAGTCTATGTTATGAATTCAGCATTAGCAATAAGATTAAAACTG
>NW_008353255.1:0-16203 GCF_000622305.1 Nannospalax galili | reverse complement strand
AATACAAAGATTCTACTTCATTAGTGATAATTCAAATATATATAATCAGAGGACATATATGAGAAAAGGAATGAAATATTTACATTTTCTGTATTATATCGTCTATGGGATTTTTATATTCTCCTTCTAAAGAAATTACTTTGGTTTAAAAAAATGGATTCTTGAGCCAATTATACACTAAAATGGGTGGTAACAAATTTGTGTACATATAATTGGCACTTAGAAATGAAATAATATTTCTCCTGATAGCAAGTGACAGGATACTAGAGATATGCAAAAATAAACAGTAAGGCTGTGAGAAAATCTGACATTCCAAGTAAACCACATAGAGTAATAAAGACGCATAATACAACTTAGGAAAGAGGTATTGCTATTGGTTTGTAAACAAAATGAAATTTTGGACTAGTCCTAAGGCTGCACTAGGCCTTATTGCACTCTTTAAAAATAATTATGAAATGTTCAGTGTAGTAGTATAACAGTTTGGCATTATCTAACATGATTTGAAAGATCCTTGAGCCAAAATCAACACTAACTATAAGTCCGTCATCCCTGACTCACAATGTCTTTATCTTTATTAACTAATGAATGAAACACATTCTAGTAACATCTTCTCCATAGTTCAGAGCAAGTATATTATACATGTGTGTGAGGATAGATGTTAATTCCTGTATCCTATCTTCTTATCCCATGTTGGAGTATGTAAGTAGTAAAATAACATTTTATTTTGGAAAATATTTCAAGCTTTATTTCATTTCATGGGATATTAATTGGATACTGGGTTTCCGTATAAAGAACAAATTTTGATTAGGTTCAGCAATAATTAAACGAAAACAGACCTGGCTGAGGTAATCATTGAGAACATGGCAAAGCTGGTTATCAAACTCCCCAGTGGCACCGATCCTTGCAGAATGCTCCTTCTTCTGTACCACCTTGGCCCATAGCAAAATACTCAGGAAGAGCACTTTTCTACTAGAGCTCTCTATCAGGGACTACATTAGAAAGTGTCAAGAAAGGTGGGCCAGGACTGGTCCTGAACCTAAATCTCTTGATGGTTGGCACTGAGCCTCCATATCTCTAGGGCTGATGTGAGTCTGGGTCTCCCTAGGACAGGTCCTATATTTCTCCAGGACTGGCCATGAACCCAGTTCTCCCCAAGGTTTGCTTCTTGTTTTCTCTTTTAACAAACTTTGTTTCTAGCCTTTTAAATAGTTATTTACTGATCTCTCCCAAAGGGTCACAGGTAATAGGCTCCAGATACTGCTGCCTGTTACTTGTGCTGTGTAAAGCACTCAAAGATGCACTGTCAATTAATTAACAGTTTATTTGGAATGAAATTATGTAATTAGGCATCTTATCTCAAATTAGCAATAAATGTTTACTAGCTCACAGGGATGAGACTTCAAGGGGCCTCCACCTAGTCCTTGTTGGTTTTGAGAGGAAGTCAATGTCATCTATCTTTCTCTCGAGGTACAGGTACAGGATTTTAATGACACTCAAAGATTAGTTCCATAAACCAGCCAGATTTTAGCATATTTGCAATTTGTAAAAACTGATGACCCACCCCCAAATAAGAATACTTCCTTCTTTTCAGCAAATTAATTCACTAGTCCAGTAAGAAATTAATTTGCTTTCAGGAGGTGAATACCAAAAACATTAGAAATTCAATATTTGCAAAATATAAGCATGAACTGGTGGATTTTTTGTATTTTAGAAATCTGTAACTGACGTACATGAAAAAGAATTATAAATTCTATGACTAAACACCTCTGACTTCTTTGAACACCCCTTCAAAAAAATTTAAGCACTTCCTTACCATACTAAGTAAGCATTGCCTATTTATTTTCACTAAAACATCCCTTCATTTTCCTTTTAAGCAGAATGTCTTCCTCAATGACAAAGTCTCAGTCTGGCCATTTGGCCAATTCTTGACCATATAGCATAAGTAGATAGATGACGTGTGCAATTTCCACATCATTTTCTTAAGAGTCTATTTCTTACCCTCAATTTCTTGTCCATGCCCCTGGCACAAACTCAATGCTGTTCCAATGAGCCAGTATTCACTCTATAAAATAGGACCATTCTTTTGGGGTTGAAACTAGATAGTCAAATAGTAAAGAGGAACTCCAGTCCTTAGACAAGCTAGTGGAGCAGATGAGTATGTTGGCCCACACATCCATCTTTAAAACAAAGGGTGTTTTTGTGTTTGTTTGAGACAGCACCACTATGTAGCTCAAGTTGTACACAAACCTTCAATTTTTGTTTCTCAGTTTCCTAAGTGCTGAGATTATAGGCATGAAGCACCATGCTTTGCTTAAAGCAGAGTTTTGGAATTGTAGACATGTTTTCATTTCAGGATTCTTTCTTGTGGTAGATGACCCTTATTTCTGGATGATATTAACAATCTTCTCCTCAGTCAGGATCCAACTTTCTGACATCCCAAGACATTGTCAAATGTCCCTCAGGAGCTGAGAACCATGCACTAGACAGTGACATGTGTGAATAACTGTATTTTTCATCTTCTGAGTGCTTGGGTATATTTGTTATAGCAGCTAAAACCAGTTATTTTTAATGTTAGGTCTACAGAGAAATTTTCAGGAAATATCTGATTCAAAATTATTTACCTAATGATGTTACAATGCTATTTTCCTTTCTAGAATGTTGTTACTTGTGCTGATAATGTAAAATCAGTGTCTGATAAAAAATATTGCCTGCTTAGGATAAATCAAGCAATTTTTTTGTTGTTTTTTTAGCAATTTCCCTCAATTTCGTTACTCTTGTTTTTCTGGGACAAGCACAAATTGCCACTTAAGCATGACCTTGATACAGCAGTGAATAATATTAGTTGTATTAATACATTGTTACTTCTGAGTCCACATCTTTTTTTTTAATATTCCAAGTAATGAACTAGGATGCAATGTCAAACTGTCTACTGCACACAGAATAATTGTTGTCTCAAAAGCAATTGTTATATTGTTTGAGTTAAAAATTTAGTTAGATGCTTTTTCCACAAGGCACTATATTTTCTTTATTTTCCTACTCCTTCCTTCCTTCCTTCCTTCCTTCCTTCCTTCCTTCCTTTGTTCTCTCTGTCCCTCCATCCCTCTGTCCTTCCCTCCTTCCTTCTGTCTGTATATCTGTCCTTTTTTCTATGTTTCTTTATTTCTAAGTCTATAAATAATATTTAATTTTTCAGACTGGTCTCGTGCACATGCTGGTCATCCACAGCTAGGCCTGGGAGAATGAAAATGGTGGTGGGGTTGGGTGGGTGATGTCCTGACTAATTTATCAGATTGGTCTGTAACACAAACTGAGCAACCCAAGCTACTCTAGGGGTAAGGCTACCTCACCAAGCCAGACAAAATGCAACCTGAGAAAGCCAGACTAGGTCTCAGAGCACGAAGATGGTGTTTTTTTGTTTTATTTTGTTTTTTAATATAACATTTTAAAAATTATTTTGAGAATTTCATGCACTGTGTTTTGATAATATTCACCCCTCCCAGGTTTCCCTCTAACTCTTATCAGGTCTGCTCCTACCTCCCTAGCCACCCAACACCAACTTCATATCCTTTAAAAAAATTTTTTATAACCTATTGAGTCCTATCTATGCTGCCCATATACTCCTGGGTATGGAGCTATGCTGGGGCTTGTTTGATCTCCCAGTGGTCACACCCTTAAAGAAATATGACTCTCCCTCCTCTAAAAACCATCAGCTCTCTACCTCCTCTTAGGTGTGGGGGCTCCTGAACCCTTTCTTCCTTCATGCTAATAATGTCAGCTGCCTTGGTCTTGTGTGGGTCTTGCATAGGCAACCACAGTTGCTATGACTTCATGACCTCAGTCATCCTGTCATTGTCAGATGGCAGGTTTTCTCTCATATTCTCTGACATGTGGCTCTAACACTCTGTCTACATCTTCTGTGATAGTTCCTGATCCTTAAGGAAGGGGTGATACAAATGTCTTATGTGTGGCTGAGCACACCACTGACAATTATTTTCTGTATTTAGATCAGTGATGAGTTTCTGTTTATCATAATCCAATACACAAAGAAACTTTTCTCATGAGGTCTTGGAGCTGTATGAATTGGGTAGATAGAAATCAGTTTAGAGGGCATTTTGATCCTTTGTCCATTTAGCAGAATAAGTAGTATGTCCACCCTGGGGCCTGTGAGGTCCCCAAGTACTGGTTCTTATAGTATCAGGCATGTGTTTGCACCTGTGAAGCTGGCCTTAAATCTACCCAGAAAGCCGTTGCCGAATCCTGTAGTACTTGTACCACCATTGCATCAGTGGACATATCTTGCCTTGCTAGAAACACTTTGAAATTCGTAGAATGACTTGTCTTCTTGAAGGGTAATTTCTCAGTGAAAATCAAAATAATCCCTTATTTCAAGGAAAGCAATTTGCAGTATTTGTTGCTAAGAACCAGATTCTAAGCAATGAGGTGGAAATGAGAATTTTGAAAAACTTGTTTTCATCATCTTAGTCTTGAGGGTCTTAATATTATTTTCACACAACTAATAGTAATAATATATATTCTTAGATAGTCTACACAACTGAATCAGTATTCAAACAATTGCTTAAATTAATGAAATAATTACCAAATGCCTGAAGTATGAAACCAAGAACTTCTACTTGGGTACAAACTCACTGAAATAGGGAATTTATCAGTAGACTTTCAAGTCATACAATATGAAGAATCCATATAATTTCATATTGCATGAATATTTATAAAAGTATTACCTGGATTGGCAAACTTGGGTACAAACTCACTGAAGTAGGGAATTTATCAGTAGACTTTCGAGTCATACAATATGAAGAATCCATATAATTTCATATTGCATGAATATTTATAAAAGTATTACCTGGGTTGGCAAGATGGCTTAGTGGCTAAAACCACTTACCAAGGCTGATTACCTGAATTTTATCCCTAGTATTCTCATTGGGAAGGGAGAAAATGCTCTCCCACAGTTGTTCTCAGTACTCTACAGTTGAAACAACACACACACACACACACACACACACACACACACACACCAGACCATACTAATAACAAAATATGTCTCCAAAAAAAATAAAGACTCTTATTTCCCAAGTGAGCATAAAACCAACCATATCAGGGTTGGTAGGGAAATACCACTGGCCATCATTTCTTCTTTCAGCACACACAGTCAAGAAAAACGTTTATCTCTTGACTTTATCCAAAGAGAGAACAATAATAGATAATATATCCAATATTCTGACCTTTCAGGCTTCCCAAACGACTAGATATTTGTCTAGCCCAGGGTGAGGCACTGAGGAGACTTGGCCCAGAGAGCACCCAGAATGAAATGGTAAGTTGGTATACAGCTGTTTCAGAGGAAAACAACACATTAGGGAGACACTAGGGACCAAGACATGATGGATTCTCAGAAAGAAGAAACTGGCAAGTTTTAGCATGCAACCTATCCATACACCTAGAAAAGACACATCTGTCACAAAGATATTAGGCCCCTAAGAAGCTCTACCAGAAGAGACTGCAGGTAGCCTTCCATTACAATGCAAGTCATATGTCCTGGGACTGGTAATACTTCTGATCTCATGTTTAGGTGTCAACACACCCTTGCCAGGAACATATAGAGACAAAAACCTACAGCAGAGGAAAGTATTCAGTAGAAAAAGGAAACTTTCAAGAAATAACACTAAATTGATGCAAAATAAGATTTTTTTTTTTTTTTTGGTCTTTTCGAGACAGGGTCTCCCTGTAGCCTCAGCTGTCCTGGAACTTGCTATGTAGACCTGGCTGGCCTTGAACTCACAGGGATCTGCCTGCCCCTGCCTCCCGAGTGCTGGGATTAAAGGCATGTGCCACGACACCTGGCCACAAAATAAGAATTTTAATGAAGGCATGACACAACTTTATTGGGGGATAAATCTTGCTTCACTGGAGGAAACACAAAACTGGTACTATAAAACTGGCCAAAAGCTAGCTTATGCTTAGGGAAGTCATAGGCCAGGGCAGCGGGGAGCATAGAATCTGTGTTTCTCTAAATGACATGTGACATGCTGTCAAACTTCCTTCTAATTATTTACATTTGTTATTAGCGTAAATCTCATCCTGGGCAGAGAAGATTCTTTTTCCAGAGAGTAGTTGTTAATGTATATATAGATATTTGATTAAAGTGATGAAAATAAGTGGCTGTTAAGGGCTTATCCCTAAACAGAACTATCAGTCACCTCCTCCACATCCCAGGGAACATCACAGAAAGATGGAAAGAATGTAAGAGCTGACAGATGAGGAGTATCTTGAAACACTGTCTGGACATGACAGGATCACTGCAACCATGAACAGAGTGTATTAGTTTACTTTTCTGTTGCTGGGATAAACACCATGACCAACCATATTACAGAAGGAAGAGTTTATTGGGATTACACTTCTAGAGAGTCCATGATGACAGGGGAGGCATGGCAGGAGGCAGATGGAGAAGAAAGCTGAATGTTCACATCTTTAGGCAGGCACAGGAAACAGAGAGTAAAACCAGAAATGAGATGAGGCTTTGAACTCTCGAAGCCCACCCTCCCTGCCATGATTCCTCCAGCAAGGTTATACCTCATGAACTTCTACAAACAGTGGTACCACCTGGGGACACAATGTCCAAATACTTGGTGCCAATGAGGGACACTGATTTGAGCAACAATGGACAACTTCACAAGAGTGGACCCTTCAGCACTTCACCTTGGTCAGAAGGGTCCATGACGCCCCCACATGATTATGAGGCGCTAGTGGCTATGAATAATTGCTGTGAAAGGGGCATCAGCTTCTTTAATGTTTTAAATACCTGAGGACTACTTAGAAAGAAGAAGGGGGGTTAGAAGGAAAGAAGGGGGGATACCAGAAGATAATAGGGTACAATGAAAGGGCCATCAGTTTCTTTAATGTTTTAAATACCTGAGGACTACTTAGAAAGAAGAAGGGGGTTAGAAGGAAAGAAGGGGGGATACCAGAAGATAATGGGGTACAATGTAATCATAATCCATTGTATATCTCTGTAAAAATGTCAAAAATAAAAATGAAAAAGAAAACAAAATATTGATAGATATGATTCATATAGTTTTCCTAAAACAAAAACAGCAGATAAGGCTTACATGATTAAAAACTGTCTGAGGTCTTCAACAATGAAACTAAATAGGTCCTGAGACTAAAATTTCTACTGACTCAGATAATCCACTGAGTGATATACAAATAAAACTTATTCATCATTGAAGCTTATAAACTTGAGTGGTAATATATTTATCTAAACAGTGTCCTTTCCTTCTTCTCTCAGAAATAATTAAAATATTGCCTAAGGTATGACATTGGTAACCTTCTTTTGCGTCTAGGATTAAGTTCCCTAGACAATTACAGTCTCATCATAGAAAGGAACAACAGATTTTTTATTTTGGTTTCTACAAAGATTTAAAATAAAATAAAACCCTATCAGGCTTCGATAGGTTGTTTGTGAGAAAGGAAAAGAAGAAAATCTAGCGAGAAAAGAATGAAAAATATTAATAACTTAGGCAGAGCAAACATTGAATGACTGCTGCTAAATGCCAAGCACTGAGCTGTTTGATTTTGTCCTCTTAACAGTCTTAAAACCCTATCAGGCTTCGATAGGTTGTTTGTGAGAAAGGAAAAGAAGAAAATCTAGCGAGAAAAGAATGAAAAATATTAATAACTTAGGCAGAGCAAACATTGAATGACTGCTGCTAAATGCCAAGCACTGAGCTGTTTGATTTTGTCCTCTTAACAGTCTTGAGGGTAGATGTTATCATGACTGTGCAGTTAAGGACAGGTGAGGTGATGATGTACTAACTTACAAATTAAGGAGTAGCAGAACAGGAATTTGGACAAAAACAACAAACATGTCCCAGGAGCTTGCAAATTGCAGGAAGTGCCCTATTACTCAGCCCAGACCCAGCAAGGAAGAAAGCAGAGAGCCCTGGAAGGTTGAGGCAGCAGAGGTGGCCTGCAGTAGGCTCCATCAAGGGGTTTTCTTCCTTTTGTTATACTTACGCGTCTGGAGAAAAGTAAGGGGAAAGTAGCAAGCAAGCACTTCTGTCCTTTTCTCAGCCAATAACAAAAAGAAAAGCACAGAGACGTACCAGGACTGTGTGACGTGAATACCAGCCACTTCCATCTGAAACCAGATCACAGAATGAGCAATAAAGAAAGGATCCATATGCCTGGGGAACACGGGAAAGAAATGTGATCCCCTAAAGACAAAGATCATCAGAACTTATTTGAGGACAGCATTCTGGCACAAAGCTATACATCCCAATGCACACAAATCTATACATCCCAATGCATGGTCTTCGTGGGAAGCTCCTCAGGCTGGTTCTATGGTCAGACAAATTTATACAGTGATATCTCTGTAGCCAAATTTGGAAATTTATTCCAATGTCTTAAAGCCTAAAGAATTCCAATGAGGAAGCAGTTTGTTTATGTTGACTTAATCCAGAGCTTCCCAAGTTGGATGTGTAAGTGGTGCTCTTAAGGAGACTTTTCCAACTCAACTGTCATGAAAGAGAATGGCATTCTTGGACCAAAAGGAATTTAAAAGAATAAAGAAGCAGAGACTAGGCAAGTACATCATTCCTCTGGACTGTTGATTTCTTCTGGGAAAATGGGCATACTTGCAACTACACTTCGGAGTTGTAGAAATACAATAAAAAGGGTAGGGGAGATGGTTCAGTGGTAAAATACTTGTCATGCTTACATGAACAACTGGGTGTTAATCTCTAGAACTCACATAAAAGACAAGCGCATTATGCAAACATCTATAACTCCCATGCTTCCATTGGGGGATGTGGGATAGAGAGAGGAGGATTTTCTGAATCTCAAGGCCAGCTATTCTGGCTGATATACACAATGGGAAGAAAAACAAAAACAAAAACAAAAAATAATAGAGAGACCCTATTTCAAAAAAGGTAGAAGGAAATGTCTAATACCTGAGATTGTTCTCAGATTTCTCCATGCCCACCATGTCATGTTGACCCCTTCATTTGTTCCATCTAGGTGTGTGTTCATATCTGTGGTGCAGTTTCATCCTCACACAAGAGTTATAAAAGCAGCAATACTGGTAACTGTGCAATGCCCTTCACTGACAGTCTTCACTGGATACCTATCACTGTAATAGGTTGACAATGATGTACAAGACACAACATCCTTTTTTTCTGGTAATTTGGTCAAATAGGGAGAAAGGCACGCATGAATAGCTATCCGAACAATGAGTACTAGTTATGGAAATATTTAATTTCCCATGTTAGGTTGTTGGGGCCTTCAGAAGGGAGTGCTGTGGCATATATGTTTGCTTTCTAGGTATTGTAAAACATAAAATACGGCTCACAAGCAAATGGAACATGCTATTGATGGCCAGAAATATGATACATTTGGATGGAAATAGAGGGCAAGTTTGAGTCACATAAAATGGTAGGTCAAATCCATGCTAGGGGAGGAAACGCTTGCTAAAGGAGCTGGGCTCCATCCTGTGCACTCCTTTTTGCCAAGACTGTGTTTTAAAGATTCACTAAGATCAGATTTGTCTTTCAGAATCATGAATTCTGGTAAGAGCCTGTACCAGAGGAACGTCTACAAGGCGTCATGTACACTTATTTAAGTTTGTGCTAGGAACCTTGGACCAGCATAGTGCTCAGCAATGAAGATGAGAGGACTGATGTGCTGCATGGTGATAGTATATCCATTCTTCATGTCCCACATGCTGAGGAAGGAACAGAAGAGATAGGAAGATGTAAAACTAATGTCAAGCATTCTTACTTGGATGACTAGGTGTAAGGTCAGACAATTAACCATAATGAGAATGAATATGAAGTAGGAACCATTTTAGGGCAAAAAAAAGTAGTGGGGAGAGATGATGCTTTGTGGAGGTTGTAAGGATAGGTCAGTGCTCTAAGGTTCATGTCTTCAAGCAATTCAAGGTTGGACTGGAGTCCAGCATCCTGACTGGGGTGGAAGATGTAGTCCTGGGGAGTCAGTCACTGGTAGAAGAAGCAGAAATGAGATGCCTCATGAGGAGGGCACAAAGCACTCATCTATCACACTGAGCCACAGTGAGGAATTTGGAGAAGAATATGAACATGGGAGAGCTTCTGAGTTCAGGGATCCTGTAATCACTCAGGGAGATTAAACGGATATGCTAAAAAGAATGAATAAAAGTAAGTACTGCTGTATCTACTGCAGTCTATCTCCCCCTTCTTAAAAGCAACCCTGGTGACCCCTTACTAGTTTCCTCACCTCTATGGGTTTGTCAAATAGAACACATGTATCTAAAAATTCAAAGCTAATATACACATATGACAGAACACATGTGGCATTTGTCTTTCTGGATCTAGAGAAAAGTGATAATGGAACAGGAAATTTAAATGACATACTACCAACAGAAAAATGTAATTACTAATTGTAGTGATCTGGTCCCCTATAGGCCGCAAATATTTGAATTTTCCCCAGGTGGTGGTGCTGTTTTGGGAGGTCTTAGAATGTTTGACCATGCTGGAGGAAGCACAACACAGGGAATGGGTTTAGAAAGTTCTAAGTTTTGTACGATTCCCAATCACATTCTGCTTCTTGTACCTGCTTGAAGATGTGAGCGATCAGCTTCTGTGCCTACTCTAGCTACCTCTGCCACCATGTCTCCCTCCCATAGTGGTTTCTTGCCCCCTTTGGAACCATAAGCTAAATAAATTCTTCCTTTTTTAAGTTTCCTTGATCATGGTGTTTTGTCACAGCAACAGAAAAGTAGCTGAGATGCTAACTTTATCCTGTTCTCAACCTTGAAGCAATAGCAATTGGCTTGGCAAAGCATTCCCATTGGTACAGTACTAGTATGAATGTTATGTGAGTAATCAATCATTTTCTAATTAGATGTAAAGACCACCACACAAAATGAAACCCGTCACTGTCATTGTTATTGGGGGGAAGAGCCTGTGGCTAGATAGGTCATAGATCCCAGGATAGAACCCACTACCTACAACTGTTATTCTGCTAAATGGACATATTATTAAAGTGACTCCTAATGACTTATCTTTATACCTATAGATTAGAGCATCACTCAACTGTCCTCAGAGAGCAGAAGCTTCTTTTGGCAGTAGATGGTGATTGACAGAGAAACTCACAACTGGTCAATATTCAGAGAATAAGAGATGGTGGATTGTTCAGCCCTGAGTAGGACATCTATATCATACCCCTTCTTTAAAGGTTCAGGGAGTTCTGAGGGAGAAGGTGCAAAAAGATTGTAAGAGCCAGAGGAGGTAGGTGACTACTGGGATGGAGATTCTCCATTTTCTTTAAGAATGTGATCACTGGTAGGTCAACCATGCTTGGCGGGGATGGACCCACACCCAGGAGTATTTAGGCAACATAAATAGAACTTGATGGGTTTTAACAACAGCACAAAAAAAAAGAGGACAAGAAGTTAGGTGAGTAGCGGCTTGGAGGTAAGATGGGAGAGTGGCATGTAAACAAAATACATTGCAGGAATTCTCAAAGAATTAAATATATATTATATATGCATATATAATAAAACACACACACACATATATATATATACATATATATGTATTTAATCATCAAGTTATGTGGTACTTCCTATAGGTACAAGGTAATACAAAATATTAGTACAACTTAGAAATGGGAAAAAATAAAAACCCAAGGACAGGGAACACTTGTAAAGAAAGACATAAATACCATTTCATTGCTCAGGGAAAATGACCAGGCAACTATTCACGTTAGATTATTTAAGGAGACTAGATTGGGAAGAAAATGGTGTAATGAGGGGCAAAACTACAGAAAATCATTACAGCAGAAAGAAGAAAAAGTCAGTCTAGATGCTTTAAGAAGGCATAAAGGTAAATGAAAAATAAACAGATAAAGAAGATATGGTGGTTTGAATGAGAGAGAATGTCTCCCATAAGCCCCAAAGTACCCAGAAATTTTGTCCCCAGTTGACAGTTATGTTTTGGGAGGTCTTAGAATGTGTGGCCATGCTGGAGGAAGCATGCCACTTGGTGCTATTATCTGTGACCAGCTTTGATCTGTTGTTGTATTTTGTTTTAATTTTTTATTCTTTGAAATAGAGCCTCTTTGTGGCCCCAGCTGGCCTGTGTAGATCAGGTTGGCCTCTGTCTCACAGAGATCTTCCTGCTCTGCCTCCTGAATGTTGGAATTAAAGGTGTGGTGCCACAGTGGCTGGCTATCTGTGACCATCTTAAGAATAAATATTTCTATTTTGTATTCTAAACAAAAATATGACTAAGTCACACTTTTTGCCAGAAAAGTACCAAGTTCAAAGATGGTGTTCTAGAATGTAAAACACATCTATAAGATTCAAGATTACAGCCTACTTCAGATTTCATGCCTTGCTGGTAGGTGCAGGCAGGTAGCCCTACATCATGTATTGACTGCCTCGTCCGGGTAGAGCTAATGCTAAAATTTATAGCTCACTTTTCACAAAGTGGAAGTCTGTGTCCACAGCTCATACAAGAAGAAATCAAAGTTTTCTTAAATTTAACTTAATTGATATCACACAAAATACATAGAGCTAAAATTCTGATACAGGACTTCCCAACAGAAAGTTTCTTGACTTTTGTCCCGCAGGGTGAATGTTCTCAGTCCTTTGGTACGAAGTAGCATCAATGTGAGAGCTTGTTATAAAACATATATGGTACCACCTCCAAAACCATGGGTTTAGTGGAGTCCCGAGTCTGTATTCCTTAAGGGGATGGCTCCTGGACCCTTCTCTTTGGAGCCCTGTACTGGAATATTCTGCATTCTTCTGTAAACAATGGTTTTCTCTGAGCAAAAAAATTGGAACAAGTATTAAACAAGTTTTGCTTTTGCACCCAGAGCTGACTCAGGTTCTGGTGGTACAGATTTATACAGAATAAACTACTTGGATACCCAGAATTATCTGTTAACTTTAATACCAAATTAGTCCAATAGTACAGAATGGCATTCAGCTTCATCACAGAACCTGACAAGAACAGCTGCCCAAAACTCACGCAGTTGAGGCTGTTTCCCTTCTAGTTCTTCCCCTGCATCCCTCCAGTGGCAGAGCGCCATTGCAGAGGATGTGAAAAGTGATGTGTCAACATTGTTGTCTAAAGTGTACACTGCTTGGCTTAGGAAATGAACACAAAAATGAAACAAATTGAGGTAAGTGTGAAGCAGAGTAGTATGCGCTCATTCAATTTATGTCTTCAACAAACAGTTGTTTTATGCTACAGTCCAGTGGTATGTCTTGGGAAGAAATAAAAATGAAGTCTTCCTAGGAGCCATGGTCACCATTTCCCTGTGTCTTTACAATGCAACAACAGAGAATAAGCTTCCCAGAAATACCTTCTGTAAGTTATGAAATTGGATCCACAAAACCAGAGCATTAATTTTTAATCTTTACTCTATAAAATATACAGAGTGTGGAAAGGAGGCCTTACCTTCTATTTAGATGATAAAATCAAACTTGAAATTCATCGTTATTCATGAGGTGTGTTTAAATTATACATGTTAATTCATAGATGGATAATTTACTACCACATTTCCAAACCTGTGTCACACCTCCTTCATTATAGCATTCTGAAAAGAGAGCTTAAGGAGTTGATATTATAGTCCATTAAAGAAAACAGTAGCATGCTTTTCAGAGATGCATTTTAGCCAGCGGTGAAGTCCCCATAGTGTTTCCAATATCTCCAGAAACCAACATTGACTTTGTTATGCCAAGGTTTGTTATGAACAGCATAAGGCTTAGAAAGAGGACAGTTGTGGAGCAAGCTGTATTGATAAGTTTCTACTAGGCATATGACCCTAAAGACAGAGAGGCTGGCATCTTGAGATATGAAGGTCAGGATCAGGTGATGTGGCAGCATAGCAGCATGCTCCTGTGGTTACCATCTTTATTGCAGTAAAGGTACCCGGCAACAAGAGGAAAGGGAAATCGCGGCTTCAGAGCAGAAGAGAGAAAAATTTATATCACTGTCTCTGCAGATCCAGGAAAAGCGAGCTACTAGCTCATTCTAACAACTGAAAATCCAGAGACTTGTCTATGCTGACTCAATGGACAGATCAATTCCTTTTTGGCTACTATGATGCTTTATAATCTTAAGCCCATCACCTCACATTTGCGAGTTTGCTTTCTGCATTTGAAGTTGAGCATTGCTATGGCAATCATGTCAGGGGCCTCTTTGTGGGAGAAGTCAGCAAATGTAAACAAACATAGTCAATTATAATATAGTATAAAGGGGGCATCTGAGAGGAAAGAAAGCTTTCTTTGAGTTTTTATTTCCTAAGAAGGCATAGAAATTAGTATACACACTGACTAAAGAAACAGTCCTGAAAGTGTGTTCAAATTATGTAATTACATAAAGTTTTAGTCAAGAACACCCACTCTTTTTCTTGCTCACCTGACCTTGGAGCTCAATAAAGCTATTTTCATTATATTTATCTTTCATTTCCTTTCCTTTCCTTCAGCTAGTTCATTTTGAATTAAAATCCTTCATAGAAATAAAAATCTTAAATGAGCCATGTGACGAAGCAGTGCTCAGAAGACTGGGCCCAATTACTTCATGAAACCTAAAGAGAAATCAAAATAATTAACTGAAGACAGAAAATATGGAAACAAATCCTGGAATATATACTAATTTACAATATTAAACTTGAAATTCTGAATCAATGCAAAAAGGATGAAGCACTCAATAAATACTGATAATGAAGTTAGGTATTGACTGAGAAAATATTGACTAATACTATGCCTATAAATTATACTTTAGATTCATCTCCTATATATGCATTTGAATTGTAGATAGTTTAAACTATAAAAAGGAGAATATAAGATACCCAAAAGCCATAAACATATTTATAGCATTGACTTAGGAAAGTCATTATAGACTAACCACAATCTAGAAGGCAGAATTTAGTAACTGAAAAGTCATAATGTGCAGGGTAAGAAATAATTCTGCGAGTCCATGAAAAGTAACGTAAAATTGAACAAGGTGTGATTGCTCATACCTGTAATCCTAGCACTTAAGGGGCTGCTGGGGAGGTATTTCCATTAGTTTAAGGGCAGCTTGAGGTACTCAATAAGTTCTAGGCCAGTTTGGGGTAGCTATGTAGTCAGTCCTCATCTTTGAAAAAAGTTCATTGGCTTTAAAAAGACAAGTCCTGGAGAGTATATTTTCAAAATAGTTAACAAATATGACATAATAAAGCTTCTAAAATATTATGAAAAACACAAATCTGAAAATCTAAATGAGAAGGAATAATATTACTAGAGGAACAATTTGTAATAACATACAAATGATCAGTAAAGAACTTAGTAAATATAGCTCTAGGAGACAGTTTTTCTAAGAGACTTCCATTCATGAGTGCTCATATAAATGATGTGAGAGCATCAGCTGAAGTATGCTTTCTGCAAGCACTTTGGGAGGTCTTGGGCCAGGATGTGGCTCAGGTTAGTTGATCTCTTGAACAGTGATAACATGCAGGGGTAAGGCTTCTCATTTCCATGCTGTGGTGAGTGTGATACTAGCTTCCCTCCACAGACCATTTATCTTGTTCTCATCAGATGATGACCAGATGACTGTAGGGTATCCTCCCTATTCAAGGTCAAAGGAAGAGAGAGTCATGGAGAAGAAATGCTCTTCTCTTTGATCTTAAGTATTTTGCTTTGCCCATTTCCAAAGGACAAACAAAAACACCCTGGTTAATGAAGAGAATTGCCACTGAAGCACCCAGTACAGTAAGGTCCCTTGTCCACCCACCACCGTGGGGACAGAGCTCCCCAGCAGTCTGTAGTGAGTGTCCTTCAGAAAGAATGAAAAGGACAGTGAATGCAGGGTGTGCAACTCATCTGTGACCACTGTAGTCACAGAACCATGTACCAGCACAACAATATGCCTTACAGGTATTCCATCTAAAAGAGTGTGAAAGACAGTAAAATATTCGGAGCAGGCCTAAATGAAACAAAAAGTTATACATACATGAAATAACTTTAACATTATTGTTGTAATAACAATAGGAGTGAACAGAAAAATGAAATGCATCTATAAATATTATGTTTAGAAACACAGAAGGGAAGTAGAAAGAAAAGAGTAAACCAGTGTTGTGGAGCCATTTATTGCATGATAGCTCCCTTAAGGAATCATTTTGGCATTTATTTCCTAACCTCTCCCTATGAAAAGCTCA
>NW_008353254.1:0-601 GCF_000622305.1 Nannospalax galili | reverse complement strand
GCAAATAAAGCCCCATCCTATGCTCTGTTAGCAAGTCCAATGAACTGATTGGGAGTTGATTTCTTATTTCTATTTTTCCCCCTTCAACTTCGATGTATTTGTACATACTTATGTCACCTGCTTCAAGTTTTTTCTGGAAAAATGTGTTTAAAATTGCCTCTTTTTGGAGAAATAATAAAAAAAATTGTTTTAAGGATTTCATAATGAGGATGTGTTTATCCAAGAATGCAAAGATAGTCTGAAATATTCAAATTAATAAATAATGCAGCCTATGAAGAGAGCCCAGGCCCAAAATTACACACCCTCAAAGGGAATTTTATCATTTTTTGGAAAATAGAATGAACTGGAGATTGTGTTACGTGTAACAAGCCAGTCGCACAAAGCACACATCACCTGTTTTCTCTCGCACACAGAATCTGGAGGTTTGGGGGAGCCTGAACGAACATAAAGGGGGCCCCACTCGGGATGTGTAAGTGGGCAGGGTTCTGTTTGACTGAGAAGGTCTGCCCTGGGCCTGAGTGCCTGGTCAACCACAGTGTTCAGAGTCTGCTGCAAGGGCCCTGGGTGGTTCAAAATCCAGACTCACAGGCCTCAAGTTCTC
>NW_008353253.1:1696-2800 GCF_000622305.1 Nannospalax galili | reverse complement strand
TTATTGGAAGGTAATGGCCATACTCCAGTGGATGGCCCATGTATATAAGGAGAGTACAAGTTGGATTCACTAGATTATAAAAGAAATAATTTTTGAAGGACATGAACTTGAGAAGGGATGGGATTGGAGGGTGGATCTGGAGTAGTTATGGTGAGCAGTGGGGGTGGATATGCTCAGAATATATTGTATGCATGTATGAAATTCAAAAAGTGAATAAAAATGTTACAATTATCTGATGGTATTTTAGAAAGAATATATTTTAAGACTTGTCATTAGGTATATCTTTTACTAGTAAATAATATACAGTTGAGAGATATATAGAAGAGGATTGATGGATTAAGAAAAGACTTATGGCATATTAAATTATGTTTTGTTAGTTGATAGATTGTTCACATTAATGATCTGAGTTGCATTTTCTGCCATAGTTGCATAAAAATCCAATATGTTTGTTACAGAAGGATATAGGGAGAAGAAAATACAAGTGATGCTAAGACTATCATGTTGCATGTAATCAGTACTAGTAAGTGTAAATGTTAACTCAGTGAATTTTTTAAAATACCTAATTATTTTCAATCACTGCAAGTCATTTGCAAAAGTATTTTCTACAGAATATAATTTTGTTATAATAGCATGTCACTCTTCATAGCATTAAAGAAAATAAACCTCTGACATGTAAAGATTATTTAAAATGACATGTTGAAAAAACATCTAGTGAACTAATAAAAAATCATGTTCTGCATGAGGCTGGAGAGATGGCTAAGAGGTTAAGAATAGTGGCTGTTCTTGCAGAAGACCCAGGGTGAATTCCAGCACCCACATGGCAGCTAACAACTGTCCATAACCCCAGTTTCAGGGGATCCAACAGCCTCTTCTGTCCTCCACGGGCATTGCACGACACAGGTGCACTTACATACATGCCGGCAATACACACATACTCGTAAAATAAAAATAATAAATAAAGCTGAGTATGGTGGCATACGCCTTTAATCCCAGCACTTGGGAGGCAGAGCCTTGAGGCTCTCTGTGAGTTCAAGGCCAGCCTAGTCTATATAGTGAGTTCCAGGCCAGCTGGGGCTACAGAGAGATCCTGTCTCAAAAAGACAT
>NW_008353253.1:0-404 GCF_000622305.1 Nannospalax galili | reverse complement strand
AAGACACTTTCCCACAGAGCAGGGAGCCTGCACTTTTATGACCTGGCCACTTCCTCCTGCCAGCCCAACAGTGTTCTGCAAGGCAGGGATTATCAGAGCCACTGTTTTCAGTGCCCCTCCCTTTTAGCAGAGAATGCAGCCTGGACCTATAAGTTTTATGCTCACTTCACCCTAGGGCCTGGCATCCTGGTTTCCTACACCTCCTCCCTTTTTGTTTTTTAAAGGAAGAAGGAAGTGGTCATAGAGGCCACAATATTATTAATCAAAATTACAATACAGCGCATAGCTATTGGAGCTCCCATAAGAAGGAGTATGCCAATCAATATTGGGCCCAAGAATGTAGTAAGCCATTAGAGCCATTTTGGCCAAGGTATAGAAAATTCAGACATCTTATCAATTTCCTT
>NW_008353252.1:0-928 GCF_000622305.1 Nannospalax galili | reverse complement strand
TAACTCCAGTTCCAGGGGATCTGATGCCCTCCTATGACCCCTGTGGGCATTGAATGACACTGGTGCATATATATATATATATATATCACATACATAAAACAAAAGTAACAAATAAAATATTACAAAGTGATGTTTATGTCCCTGTGAGATATATCGCTTTTATCCGTTCCTCTATAGACAGGTACTTAGGCTTGTTCCATAAAGTAGCTATTACGAATAGTGCTGTGATCAGCATGGATGTACTCCGTGATGTGTTGACTTGGAATCTTTTCATTAGGTGCCCAGGAGTGGGGTGGCTGGGTCTCATGGCAGGCATGGTTTAAATTTATAACGAGCCTCCATTCTAATTTCCATAGAGGCTGGAAGTTACATTTGCAGTAGCGCTTTATAATTGTTCTCGTTCCTCCTCACCTGAATTTGTTATTTGTTTCCTTTAAAATACATATTTATTTTTACTTTATGTGTATTTGTCTCTTCACGTACGCCACATGTGTGGGTGCCTGTGGAGGCCAGAGGAGGGCATCTGATCCCTTGGAGCTAGAGTAACGGGTAACTGTGAGCCACAGGACTTGGGTGCCGGGAACCCTACTCAGGTCCTCTGGAAGAGCAGCAAGCACTCTTAACTGCTGAGCCATCTCTCCAGCCCCCTGACACATACTTTCTTCATAACTGCCATTCTGACTGGGGAGGGCTGAACTCTCAACGTGGCCTTAATTGGCATTTCTCTGGTGGCTAGCGCAGCTGAACTTTTTTCATCTCTTTATTGGCCAGTTGTGTCTCATCTTTCGAGACCTGAACATTTCATCGGCCCATTTACTGGTTGGGTTTCACTTGTTGTTATTTAGCCTTTGAGTTGTTTGCATGGTCTATGTGTTAATCCTCTGTCAGATGTACTTGTAGCAAAGATTTCCCTTTTCCTGTGGACTGT
>NW_008353251.1:0-268 GCF_000622305.1 Nannospalax galili | reverse complement strand
CTTTCCTGTATTAGCAACTTGATTGGAGTTGCCCAGTGTCTCTGCATCTCAGTTCCCCTGATTCCTTCTAAGACTGTCATACCAGTGACCTATACTCTAGTTCCAGGGGAATTTGAAGCCCTCTTCTGACCTCCATGGCATTGCATGACACAGGTGCACTCACATACATGCAGGCAATACACTCATGCACATAAAATAAAAATAAGTAAAAAAAAATAAGAAAAAGTAAAAATGTCAAGATCTTCCAAAACTTGATCTAACCTGATCT
>NW_008353250.1:0-327 GCF_000622305.1 Nannospalax galili | reverse complement strand
AAAGTCCTAACTGGACTGTCATAACTGTCATAACTGTCCTAACGGTCCTAAATCTCCTAACTGTCATATCTGTCAAAACTGGCATAACTGTCATAACTGATAACTATCGTACTGTGATAACTGTGATAATTGTCCTAACGGTCCTAACTGTCATAACTGTCATAACTATCCTAACGGTCCTAACTGTCAAAACTGTCATAACTGTCCTAAGGGTCATAACTGTCATAACTGTCCTAACTGTCATAACGGTCTTTTCATAAGAGTTATAACTCTCAAAATATTCGTAACTGTCATTAATATCCTAACGGTCTTGAACTGACTGTCATA
>NW_008353249.1:0-358 GCF_000622305.1 Nannospalax galili | reverse complement strand
CTGTTATATCTATCGCTCTCCAGCCCCCTTGTTAGGGAGTTGCTTCCAAGCCCGTGGGGCAGCAGCAGCCACCTCTGCATACACCGCGGGATCGTACACAATCTGGGTGGCTAAGGTAGAATACACCTGTGCCTGTTAGCATCTCCACATTCCTTTGTGGGAATCCTGCGGCAGCATTGTGCGCAGTGGTCTGGAGTCAGTTCTCCTGATACTCGCTTCTCCAGAGAAGATCTGCCCTCCCGACAATACTGCCCAGCAGAGCTGCTGCCAGTCACTAGGTGTGCAATGCAGAGCCAAGAAGGACTCCAGGATAGATTGTGTAAATGGGGCATGGGGTCCATAAGCGCTGACTGCCTCC
>NW_008353248.1:0-239 GCF_000622305.1 Nannospalax galili | reverse complement strand
AATTTTCATGCTAAAAATCTAGCAATTGACATGGGGATATATTTCAAGAACTGCAAATAAAACTGGATGGAAATGCATTATATATTATCTATCTAACACCAATCTAGTTAACTTAAAGCTTCATAGAAGTCTAATAAGACAACTCAAATACTTCAAACATGTCTAGATAGATTATAGACAGATGATAAATAGATAGTTAATAGATAGATAATAGTTCATAGATGATAGATAATAGATTG
>NW_008353247.1:0-513 GCF_000622305.1 Nannospalax galili | reverse complement strand
TCTAGGGGGTTCTCATTGTACTCCTCTAGAGGACTGTTGGTATTTGGTGGCGGCAATATGGTATTTTGGTTTTTCATGTTGTTTTTTCTCTGTGATTTTCACATGTGAATTTCTTTTGTAGTTTCTGATTCTCATGTGAGACTCAAGCCTTCAAGTTTAGGTCTGCTTCTTTTTGTGAACTTTATGTGTCTTTGTGGTTTAATTTTTGGGCATGATAGCCTGGTTCCTCTAAGCTTCTGGTTCTCTCTTTTGATTTTATATTGGAGTGGCCGATTGCTTTTGTCTTCCGGAGTTCCCACAGAGGCCCAAGTCAGATGAGGATTAGGTGCTCTCAGGCTTTCTCCTAAGGGCTGGGTCCCTCCAGAATAGATTTGGGCCTCATGAATTTGGGGGTTGGACTGGCCTGGGAGCCGGGCCCAGGAAAGATGCTGCTCTAGGGCAGCTGGTGGCTTTACCACCCAAAGATGCAAAGGAAGATGGGGGCAGGAGGTGGCTCCAAGGGCCCCTGGGGAC
>NW_008353246.1:50105-52486 GCF_000622305.1 Nannospalax galili | reverse complement strand
GACCAGCTGGGACAGTCCCAACTCAACACTCCCTTGTGGAAAAGCTTGGAAGGAGCCATCATCAGCTTCCAATTATGCCAGCCACAACCATGTCATCTGACTGTGGATGGATTACAACCCAGAGTGAATACTTAATGAAACCCCAAAACAAACAGCAGGAGAAAAATGTCCCAGGAGAAAAAACAAAGTGCTCCTTTCCTCCTCTCCCCTCCCTTCTCCTGTCCTCAGAAACAATTCCTGGTAGACACATGCTGGTACACACAAAACCATATGCAAAACAATAGGTCAGAAAAGAATGCAGAGTGGCTTAGGTAAGCATGGTGGGAAACAGCATGGTGAGGAGACAGCAAGGCTTTCCTAGAGGAGCAGGTTAACCCACAAACAACCTCTCAGAGATAAGCACTTACAGCATGTGGGAGCTCTCACTGATCACCAACCCCAGCTGGTGTCCCAGTGCCAGAGAGTATCTACAGAGAAAGGGAAATGACTTGCACTGCAGGGCTAAATGACTCCAGTGTCTGATAGCCCCAAAGCAGCTTCCTGGACAGAGGTTTGTTTACCCTGTTCATTCTGAAAGGTTGCAGCAATTTGCCACCTGCCTTTTCACACTCTGCTGCTTTTTATTGCTGTGGGCAAAACCTCTGACCTACAGGAGCCAGAGGCCAAATGAAAGGGGTGGAGATGTCCCCCAACCCACAGGAGATCATGACTCATGAGGGATGTTTGGAGCCCTTCAGGGAAACACAACCCCTCAGCATCTCAACAGCCTGACTTCTCCATGGGAGGTTCCATGCACACACAGACTTGATGGATGTGTTCCTGAGGGGGATCTGTGGGCGGAGCTGGCTGGGCTCGTTCTCAAATTCAATAGGGCAGCTGGTTTGTCATGGGAATAGCTGCCATGAAAAAATAGAATAGAACAAGCCAGGAGTCCGGGGCCTTGGGCACAGATTCTTGGAGCTCCTCCAGCCTGGTCAGACATATACTTCCTCCCTAGAAGCAGGGTGAAGGTGCCTGTGCCTGGCCCATGTTGAGGCCACCACATTCACTGAGGCAGCTGAGGAGTCTCCCTGGCATTTCTGTAAGGGAGTATTAGTACCTCCCACTCCCAAAGGAGGAGCTGTAGGCTCAGAGAGGTTTGACAATTTATTTAAGACAGCTCAACAAGGAAGCAGTTGCAAATGTACCTCACTTGGTCATCTGATGTATCACATTCAGGTCTCTGAGAAAAGCCTTTACTTAAATTCCAATGTTTAAAAACAAGCAAAACTTCCATATTCAAATTGAAAATATCTGATACCTCCAAGTATCTCTGTGCAGTGACTGAGACTTCTACAGACAGAGAAGGGTTTAAAACTTCTCACAACCACTTCCCTCAAGATCCTCATCCCTGAGGACTTTAGAGACCAATGGGATTCCCCTTCACTTAGCAGAGGCCAGTGGAGAAACTTTTAGGGAAAAGGCGGCGGGGTGGGGTGGGGGGATGCCAGCAAAGTAAGTTGAAAAGAAGTCTTTATTAATAACAACAATATGTATACATCATCATGGGATGAATCAAATGCAAGGTGAGATTAGTATTATCTCTACTAGACAAATGACAAAATAGGTAAGTTTAAGTCGGGTAATCATGGTTACACAGATGGAAAGTATAATTCACATTCACATATGTCGAGCTCCAAAGCCCAAGGCTTGCTCTTCACCCCTACACCCTCTGCCTTCTGGGTCCCTGGATGCCAGGATACAGTTGGCACTCGGTAACACTGGCTCTGCTCAGCAAGTAGGCAGGGTCTCCTGCATGCTAATCCATGACATCCAATTAGAAGTCTGTACCTCAGAGGGAGAAGGAGCAAGAGGAACTGGAGATCCTAAGAGTAATTTATGCACCCCGTGAGCTGCTCTAGTAAAAGGTGGGTGGGGCGGGGGCTGAAATTAATGTCCTCAGTCAGCTTGATATATTAACTACACAAAAAACTCTTTTGATCCTACTAGGGCCTCTCAGAATGAAGCATGGGAAGCTGAGTGTTAACTCTGGCTCAGTCATGACATGGTTTATAGCTCTCAGATCCTACTGTGCAGGCCAAAAAAATAATTATGGAAAGATATAATTTTTGCTCCTTTAACAGGGTAACATGGACTTCCTTCTTTACCCTTAGCACCTTCTATGACTAGGTATAAATCATCTGCTCTAAAGTAGAAGAGAATTTACTTTGAACTTGGCCAAACAACTTTAGAGGTAGATATGTATAAGATTTTCATACATAATGAAAATCATACCTCATGCACATATTGCTGAAGGTCAATATGCAGGAGAAGTATGGTTTGGGGATCTAAAATCAGCCATTTCTATAGTGTGGAGGTCTATTGTACCTGGGAGCAAAAAT
>NW_008353246.1:44266-45969 GCF_000622305.1 Nannospalax galili | reverse complement strand
TAGATCTCCTTTAACAGGGTAACATGGACTTCCTTCTTTACTCTTAGCACCTTCTATGACTAGGTATAAATCAACTGCTCTAAAGTAGAAGAGAATTTACTTTGAACTTGGCCAAACAACTTTAGAGGTAGATATGTATAAGATGACATACATAATGAAAATCATACCTATGCACATATTGCTGAAGGTCAATATGCAGGAGAAGTACGGTTTGGGGATCTGAAATCAGCCATTTCTATAGTGTGGAGATCTATTGTACCTGGGAGCCTTTCTACTTCTATTTTTCTAGTACCTGTTAAGAAATTCTGTGTGTGTGTGTGTGTGTGTGTGTGTGTGTGTGTGTGCGTGTGTCTGTCTGTCTGTCTGTCTGTATCTGTGTGTCTTTCTTTTTTAAATTATTTATTTAATAACCACATGATTAGAAGAAGCATTTCATTAGAGTTTTAACATATTCAATAACAATTTCCAGAGCCATGTTACATCTCTTTCAAAAGTGGCTATAAATTTTTAGGTTCACAGTTGAATTAATACAGTATAATATTGAACTCAGTATAAACCCTATAAGACATAGAATTGAATGAGATTTTAATCTTAAAAAAAATCTCCATTTCATTTTAAAATATACTATTTCCTACTCAGTTTTAATGCTACTAACAATTAGATGTTTGCACATGCATCTCTATGTATCTGATTGTTATTAGCCAAAGATGGTTACACTCGGGTCCTTGGCACCTGAGTGTGGATATAAAGTTATGAGGTAGATTTCAATGGTAATATTTTTCACCTCTACTAATTAACATAAAGCAAATTTTTATGCTTCTTCCTCAAATAACTTTTTAACCACCACAAATATTTTTTTCATTGATTTGTGTGTGTGTGTGTGTGTGTGTACCATACAGAATATCCCAAAGAGTCTTATTGATCTATAAACCCACTTTCCAAACAGCACCCTCCCATACCCGTCCCGCGTGGCTGGAGCCCATATATTCTGTCATCTCCGTTACTGTCCACTGTTTTGTCAGCACCCCCAGATATTTCCCAGTGCTTATGCATCCAGTGAATCTGGTCAGCCTATCTAGAGTTCCTTGGTGTAGGAAGATCAGCTTTTCCTCATCTAGCAGCAAGCAGTTGTCAATATTCCTTTAGATAAGGTTGGGGTCTACTGTTCATTTTCCCAGGTCTATGCTGGGTTACTGCCTGGGAGTCTTTTGGGCCACCCTGGCCAACGACTCAAAGGAAGGTATCTCCTATCTGGCACTGTTTCTTCTTATGTAGCCTTTACTATACACAGGGACGCTTAAAAAAATTCTATTGACCCCTTTAATCTTTGGTTATACTTTTCTTTTGGTTGATTAAGACATACAGTTGGCCTAGATAAACCAATTTATTTTTACTCTTAAGGTCGTTTGAGGATCTGTTCCTCAGGGCTCACATGGGCTTGGGAGGAGCCACTGGCTCCTTTCTTTTACCAGTTCCTCCTATGTGAAGATAAGACAAAGGTCCTGCTTGACCATGGCTGGCTTCGCTTGGAAGCATGGAAGAAATGTTTCCTCTGTGTTGACCCTCCTCTTTGTAGACTGGACACTGGTTCATGTCCATCTCATGAGGTCTCCTCGGCCTCCTTGATCAAGAGGACAGGTGACCCACCACAATTACAGGACATTTTAGGAGATGCTCATAGTCCCCTGGACCTAGTAGACCTA
>NW_008353246.1:42027-43759 GCF_000622305.1 Nannospalax galili | reverse complement strand
AGCTCCTTCTTTCCCTTTATCCCCTAGGTTCCTTGTATACCCTTCCCTCCCCCCTCCCTTAAACTAACCCAATTTTTATCCGTATCTCCCATATTAAGGCCTGTTTCCTTCCTACTGTTCTGTTTCAGATTCTGGTTTCCTTTACCTCCCTGGTTCCTTTTCATTATCCTGGGTCCTGTAGTTAGGTCTGGATACACACTCACTTATCAGGATTTGGTTCTAGGATCCGCATATAAGGAGGAATACGTGTCTTTTTTGTTTTTGTTTTTGCTTTTGTTTTTCTGAGTCTGTGTTACTTCTCTTAGTATAACAGTTTCTAGTCCCATCTGTTTACCTGAAAATTTCATGATTTCATCTTTCTTTACTGTTGAGTAAAACTCCATCATATAAATGAACCACATTTTCATTATCTACTCATCAATTCAGGGACACTTAGGTTGCTTCCATATCTTAGTTATTGTGAAAAGAGCAGCAACAAATATGGGTGTACAAGTGTCTCTGCAATAGGATGAGTTCTTTGGGTATATTCATTTGTAGTTTTTTAAGAGTTCTCTACACTGCTTTCCATAGGGGTTGAACCACTTTGCAGCCCCACCAGCAGTGGATGAGCGTTCCCTTTTCCCCACGCCCTCTCCAACATTTGGTATCATTTGTTTTCTCGATATTAGCCAGTCTGACTGGGGTAAGATGAAATCTTGAAGTGGTTTTAATTTGCATTTCCCCAGTTACCAGTGATGCTGAACACCTTTTAAGATGCTTATTAGCCATATTTGCTTCTTTCGAGAACTCTCTGTTCAGCTCCTTAGCCCATCTTTTAATTGGGTAACTTCCTTTCTTGATTCTTTGTTTTTTGAGTTCGATAAAAATTCTGGATGTTAAACCTCTGTCAGATGTGTCTTTGGTGAAGATTTTCTCCCATTCTGTGGGTTTCCTCTTCACTTCCTTGGTTGTTTCTTTGACGTACAGAAGATTTTTACTTTAATGAGGACCCATTTGTTGATTCTTGACCTGTTTCCTGGGCAATTGATGGCCGGTTTAGAAAACCCATTCCTACACCTCTATCTTGTATGTAACTGCCAATGTTTTCTTCTAACAGTTTCAGAGTTTCAGGTTTCACATTGAGGTCTTTGATCCATTTGGAGTTGACTTTTGTGCAAGGTGAAAGGCAGGAGTTTAGTTTCATTCTTCTACAGGTGGAGATCCAGTTTTGCCAGCACCGTTTCCTGAACATGCTATCTTACCTCCAGTGAATGTTCTTGGCCCGTGTCAAATATCAGGTGGCTGAAATTGCATGTACACCTATTTAGATCTTCAATTTTGTTCCACTGACCTAGGTCTATTTTTGTGCCAGTACCTTGTTGTTTTTATGACTATTGCTCTTTAATACAGTTTAAAAGCTGGTATAGTAATCCCCCCAGCATTGCTCTTAGCGCTCAGGGTTGCTTTGGCTATCTGAGGTCTTTTGTGCTTCCATATGAATCTTAGGATGGTTTTTTCCAATTCTGTGAAAAATGTCATGGGGATTTTGATTGACATTGCATTGAATCTATAAATGACTTTTGGTAGGATGGTCATTTTCACAATATTAATTCTTCTAATCCATGAGCATGGGAGGTCCTTCCTACTTCTGATGTCTTCCTCAATTTCTTCATTTAAAGATTTCAAACTTTCACTGTAGAGCTGTTTGGTTAGGTTTATTCTGAAATATTTATTCATTTATTTGCAGTTATTC
>NW_008353246.1:40690-41714 GCF_000622305.1 Nannospalax galili | reverse complement strand
AGATATCTGGGCTGTTGAGAGCAAAAGTGGGCCTGTGTGGAAGGCTAGAAGGAGAACAGGATGTGGGGTCTGTTGTATATGGCTTTAATTATGTTGGGGTATGTTCCCTCCAGTCCAATTCTCTCTAGGACTTTGAACATAAATGCATGTTGAATTTTGTCAAAGGCCTTCTCTGCATCTATTGAGATGACCATGTGGTTCTTGTCTTTGAGCCCATTTATATGATTTATGATGTCTATTGACTTACGTATATTGAACCATCGCTGCATCTGTGGAATAAAGCCAATTTGATCATGGTGGATGATCTTTTTGATGTGTGTCAGTATGCGGTCTGCAAATATGTTGATGAGAATTTTTGCATCTATGTTCATTAAGGATATGGGTCTATAGTTTTCTCTTTTGGTTTTAACTTTACCTGGCTTTGAAATTAAGTAGTACTGGATGTAGATCTTCTTTAAATGTCTGGTAGAATTCTGCTGTAAATCCATCTAATCCTGGGCTTTTTCTAGTTGGGAAGTTTTGTGTTACTGTTTTAATTTCCTTATGTGTTATGGATCTGTTTAAGCTGTTAATCTCTTCTTGGTTTAGTTTTGGTGGTTTCCATGCCTTTAGATATCAATACATTTTTTTTAGGTTTTCAAATTTAGTAGCATATAGGTTCATTCCCTTATAATGGTCTGTATCTTTGGGTGTCTGTTGTTAAGTTTCCCCTTTCATCTCCGATTTTGTTGATTTGGAGGTGCTCTTTCTTTCTTTTGGTTAACTGGGCTATCACTCTATCAATCTTGTTTACCTTTCCAAAGAACCAACTCTTGGATTCGTTGATTCTTTGAATTGTTTTCTTTGCTCCTATTTCATTAATTTCTGCTCTGATTTTTGTTATTTCTTCTTGTCTTTTGGGTTTGGGTTTCATTTGTTGCTGCTTTTCATGTGTCTTGAGTTGCAATGTTAACTCATTTATTTGAGTTCTGTTTTTTTAATGTAGGCACTTAGAGCTATAAACGTAAAGAAAACCCTGAAAGCG
>NW_008353246.1:33893-40369 GCF_000622305.1 Nannospalax galili | reverse complement strand
CTTCCTTTAAAAAAAAAAAAAAAAAAAAAATCAGTATAGAAACTAACCAAAGAAACCTAAAACAAACAAAACTCAATTCACAGAGAAGGAAAAGAAAGAGGAAAAGACAAGGGGTACCCGGGCCTGGTGGTGTAGCCTGGTAATATCAGGTACTCGGGAGGCTGACACAGTAGGTGCAAATTCAAGGCCTACGTAGGCTACACAGTAAGTTCAAGGCCAACCCGGGCAACTTTGTGAGCCTTTGTCTGAAAATAAAGAGTAAAAGGCGGCACTGGGATGCAGCTCAGTGGTAGAGCACTTGCCTAGCCCTGGCTTCAGTCCCCAGTACTGCAAGCAGGGCGGGGAGGAAGAGGGAATGCACCGAAATAATGAGGAGAAAGGTCTGTTCTGGGAAACAGAACAGTCAGGCTTTTGGAATGCTTAGTGTCTTTGAACTCAGAAGAATAAAGAATGGAAAAAGCAGCTCGGCTGGGGAATGTTCCCTCATGACAATCTGATTAGTGGAACGTGAAACTCTAAGCATATCTGTAATACAACGGGGAAGGAATAAAGATACTGTAGGGACATTCCCCAAACCAACATCACGAGGACACAAAGGCCTGCATAGAGAACAAGTCACTAGTCTTTCTGGGTCCTGTTTGCTGGGTAAAGCTATATAATAGGGCTTGAGTTTTGTTTTCTCCCCTTGGGTTTCTGAGGACACTAATGGCCATGGTAATGAGGTCAACTTGTGTTCATTTATAAAAATCAGCTTCTGACCTTGGAGAACCTTGGAGCTGAAGTACAAATTATATGAGCCTTTCAGCCTTCCACTCAGGTCCTGTGACTTCAGGAGCTGGATGGACCCAGCCTCAGATGCTGACGGAAGCAATGAGACAGTATCCTTCCCTTTCCCTTTCCCATCCCCTTCTTTCCCTTCGTCCCCTTCTGTCTTTCCTAACATTAACTCTCGCTTCTCTAAGTACTAGGGTTTCCAAGCATGTGCTTCCATTCCAGCCACCTCAGCTGTCTTCTATCAAGTTCTCTAGAATTTGAAGCACTCCACAGAGTTGCTCTCAAACTACTGGCAATTCCCCTCTTCAGACCTTTCCAAAACTGGTTACTTGACTACAATCCCACAAAACAATCTTCACTGGGCTGTGATATAATCCCCTGGGGATCCTCACAGTTTGACCATTCCTTCAGTTTCTTTCCACATAAGAATACCCTGAGCCAGGTATGATGGCACATGCCTTTAATCCCACCACTCAAGGCAGAGGCAGGCAGATCTCTGTGAGATCAGGCCAGCCTGGTCTACATAGCAAGTTCTAGGCCAGCCGGAGCTACAAGAAGACCATGTCTCAAAAAAAAAAAATTAAGTCCTGCTAGAAATGTACAACCCACTGTCTCCAGTCCTTCGCCTGGCTCTCTAGGCCCTGACAGCCTAGCCTCCAGCCCTAGTCTGTGGCTCCCTGTGCTCTGATCACACTGCTTAGGCTTCAGTTCCTAGAGCACAGCACACTCATTACAACTTTTGGAGTCACTTTGCAGTCACTTAGTTCCAGTCTATACGCTCTTCCTTCCACTGCCTGTTGGCCCAGCTGAGTCCCACCTGTCAGTTGTCAGGTCTTACTTTCAGTGTTACCCTCTCTTCTTAGCAACTTTCTCCACCAGACATGCACACCTGAATCCCCGCTCCTACAGCACTTGCAGTTCCTTGCACTGCCCTTACCCTAACTGCAAATCTCGAGCCATCTGATGTCCACCTTCACTGCATTCCTTGAAGAGGCTTTTTTTTTTTTTTTTAATGTGTATGAGTGTATTGCTTGCGTGTATATAAGTGCATTTGTGTTGTGCAATGCCCACAGAGGTCAGAAGAGGGCATCAGATTCCCCTGGAAGTGGAGTTAGGACAGTTGTTAGCAGCCATATGAGTGCTGGATATCGAATCTTGGGTCCTCTGCAAGAGTGGTCAATGCTCTTAACCTGTGAGCCAGCTCCAGCCCTCCACCTATCTTTCTAATCCATGTATCCCTAGCACCTAGGCAGGATCTGGCTCCCTACTGGAACTGAATAAATCTTTGCTAAGTGAAGCCTTGAGGATTCCTGCCCCATGGGAGTCCTCCCGCTGCAGCTTCTGACTGCCCCACCATCTCCTCCACATCTCTTCGTATCTGCTCCATTCAACATTTTCAGGAAATTTCAACTTATCCATGTACTGTTATGAGGAACCAGAGGAGTACATATAGTTAATCAATCAGAGAGGACTCTCTTCCTAATAACCCCTCCTAGGGTTTATTGTTGTGACATAGCTCAGAGCTGAAATATATACAGGAGATGAAACCCCATCCCTGGAGATTATTCCTCTAAGCTCTTCTGATTTTAATTGTTTTGCTTGGCACTGAGGTAGAGCCCCTGCTGATTGAAACTTTTTCATTTGTAGCCAGAAATGCATGATGCAGGCTGAATTCCAGTGAATATGTTCTTATTAATCTGGAAGGATCTGGAGCTGAGGACATGCCTGGACATGACTTACAAAGTTCTGCACTTAAAATGAGACGAATGCCAGGAAATTTAAACATCACATTCTTACTAGATACTTCAAGGAGATCTCCCTGTGTACTATCAACTTGTACTGCCAACTGAATAATAAAAACTTCTTACTCTGACAAAAGTTCACTGAAGAAAGCGACTGATAGGAAATGCATCTGAGGGACACTAGTTCAGTTAATGCCTCAAGGAGCTTACTTGGTGCTATATTTACCTGTGACAGGAAACCTGACTCGAAAAGGTCTGTTCCCAGCAACACACTTCTAGAAAGGGAAAAGTACTAGGAATAGAATGAAATTGGTTTACTATCCAAAGATCATCTCTAGCCAGAGAACTCCAGAGGACCTGGCCTTGCTCCATGGGAAAGGAAACCCAGTAAGCAAGGAGGAAACAATTCTCTGTGCTGGCCAGAAGGGAGAGAAACCACACAGTTCAGGGCCAGTCAGGACCATGCATTCCAGTGGCAGCTATTTCTAATTTGCAAACTTCTGCTGTTTGCTCTCCTTTCCTAGGCTGGATAAATACTGATCTGAGGTACTGTTTACTGTTGCTCCCCAGAAGTCCCCATCCCCCTAACCCAGGAAAAGCAGAGTCCTGTGAAGGCCTTTGTCAGGAACATTTTAGATCCAAGGATGCCTCCTAGGTGTACATGACTTCCCCAGCTTCTTCCCCAGTAACCAGAGGCCCTGAGAACTAGTACTGGGTGATCAAAAGAGCTCCTCCAGGCCAGGGTTTCAACAGCTCACTCAGTTCTGCCTGTTATGTGGGGTATCTCTGAATCACACAATCTTGAGGACACACTTTCAATTCCCAATGCAATGCTTGGTTTGCCCCCACAGCAAAGCTTGTGTAACAATCAAGCTGTCATACAAATGTTTTGTGAGTTAACTTGACAGAGGCATTTTAGAACCTGTAGGTAAGCCGGGCAGAGTAGCATGGATAAGCCTGAGCTCGCACAGATGTGTGCTCTTGAATCACTCCATCTTTGAGCAGCACACTTAATGTAAATAATGACACCAATATCCACCAAGCACTTACTAGGTCCTTTGTTAAGTGAACTCAGGTCCTCATGCTTGTGCAGCAAGCACTTTACCAACTGAGCGTTTCCCAGCCTTTTAAAGAATTTAAAATTCTTTTTAAAGACAAACATATAGCAGTAGCTATTATGATGATTGTTGTTAAATCCTATGGTGTCACACCCTTCTCATGGGGAACCCTCTAAAAATAAACTTGGCTCCATTTCTCATAAGTATTCACTGAGTTTATACAGAGCAACTAGTACAGCGCCTGGGTCTTAGTAAACATTCTAAGTCAGGCATTACTACAACTATCCTCCTTAATGTCCTACTATCAACATCATCATCATCATCATTATTATTATTGAGGCACTCATGCCTTGAAGTTTTCTGTGAAGGTGGTCCTGGGTCCCCATTCCCCAGGTGGTAGCCATTATGCATTCCTCCCCTGGCTGGAGTCTCTCTGGGCAGCTAGAATTTTTCCTATTTGGAATCCTACTGAGACATGGCCACATTTCTTCCACAGGACAGGGCCTCTTTCAGCTTTTAAACATGAAAACCCATCTTTTTCCTATTTGTTCCTTTGTCCAGACCCCTGGGAAAAGCCACTCACTGTGTTGTAATAAAAGAGATTTAGAAAAGAAAAACGTTTGTGTCTGGTTCCCTCAACTCCTGCCAACTTTTCCCACTCCACTCACAGAGCTCTCCAGAGCAACTGGCCAGCCAGGGTAGTCCGTACTAGGATCCTGTCCTCCCTTCACCCAGCCACCTCAGTCCCTCTGACAGGCACACCAATTAGGGTCCAGACTCAGTCCTGTAGCTGGTAAGGTATCACTGGCCTGACCTCTAAGCTACTGACCCCTTCCTCCTCAGTGGGCTATTGTAGCATGTGTCTAAGACCTGCCTCAGTTTCCTTGCCTGGCACTGTCATTTCCTCCAGGGTGGCCAGGGCTATAGCCTGCTTGCCCAGATCATCCTCCCTTCCTGTATTCAGGAAGCTGAACCCCATTCATTGTGTAAAAGTCTGTGTGGAACTGTCATGCCATCCAGGGCACCTAAGTGCTGGCTTATGACACCACCTAGGAGGTCACAAGCCCTTTAGGACAGCACCTTCCCACAGGACTGTGTGCAGGGCTGGAATGCTCCACACCTGTGCCCTCCAGTGCAGTAGAACTAGTCACATATGGCCACCAACTACTTCCAGTATGCTCATGTGACTGAGGAAATGAAATTTTTAAATTTTCTTTGCTATAATTAACTGAATATAAATATCACCTGGCTAGTGACTGCCCTACCAGACAGCACAGCTCTAGAAACTGGCAATCCCTCAGGTGCCAGGCAGCAGGACAGGTGCTCCATAGCCATAGGCCACTCACTGGCTCTATGCCCACAGCCCATCAGGGCCCTGGCTTTCTCTTCATCCCACAGCACCTGCCTGGATCAGCAACCTCGATACATACAGAAATCCTCATGAGGGCTTCTACCTCATCTAGCAGCAGTTCCTAGGGGGACACAGCAGAGCAGTTCAGACAGGGAGTGACCACAGACATGGGGCAGTTCCCTGTTAAACAGGAGGATGGCTGAGGCCTTTACCTTCAATTTCTAACTCTACGTAGATGACTTACTCAGTAATTCTCTTATAATTTCACCATCACATTAAGAATTAGGGCCCAACTATGCACAAAAATTTAAAATCAGCAGCCACATCAGACGTGAAAATGAGGATTATTAAAAAGTGCTTTTCAGAAACTAAATGCCAAAGTAATGAGGAATATTGGGCAAGATGAGACTATATGGTCTATAACTGTCAGCTAAACAAGCCACTAACTGTTATTTCATGTAAATTTTTTTAAAAAGCAGCAACATATTTAAGGACAAGCAGAGGAAGCCAGCAGATGGAAAATCTTTTGTGTTGGGACTGGTATGTCCTTTGAAAAAGCTGGTGCTGGTCAATATCTCATAGCTTAACCACGTCAGAGTGAAGAAATCATTATGTATCAAGGCAATTATTTCCTGCACACCCTGGTACTGAACTGGCAATCAGCTTTCATAGTCCAGTTAGATTTTAACTTGAAACAATAACAGCAAGCTTTCACTTTCGGTGCAGATCTTTACAACAAATATGCAATTCTATTTCAAATTGTTTTAGGGAGTCTTCAAAGGGCAGGCTAAGAGTCAAGTATCAGTGGCTTCATATTAAAAGATTACTCTGATGATGATCCTTGAAAAATAGCATTCAGAAAGAAAACCCATGTAGCTGAAGCCATCCCCAAGCACAGCACCCATCATATACAAATTAAGTCCTGAAAATCAAAGAAATGGCTATATAACCACTAATGAAGATTCAAGCTCCCCACTGCCCCAGGGAAGATATTGGCCCAAGTCAAGGTCATCACTTCCACTTTCATTGCCACATGTAGTCCACTGCCTGCTCACCTAGCATCAGCCAGGACATGGCTGATGAATCTCTTCAGAAATGCCCATACCAAGAGGTTGTAGAAAAGTAAATTGGGCTTTTTCCAGCAGTTTCTTTCCATTTGTTTACATATTTCATCATTTTCATTGTAGAGATCATTCACCTTCCGTATTAGTTAGCTTTTCATCACTATAACAAAATACCAGAGACAAGCTACCTGGCAAAGAGGCTTAGGTAAAGAGGTTTACTCATAGTATTCTATCATGGAAACGCCTCCCTGACTAATGACCTAATCTAATCATTTCCCAAACACCCCACCTCTGAACACTACATTTGGATTACGTTTTTACCCTCTTAATACCATATGCTTTAAAGTTAAAAGCAAACTTTGGGTATTAACCTCCTGTGTGAGTTTAGGGGGACAGATCATACTCAAACTATAGTAGCTATTAAGTACTCCATAAAAGCTAGAAAAATATTTTTGAATCTTCTCATTAGAAAGAAATGATAATGATG
>NW_008353246.1:14283-33588 GCF_000622305.1 Nannospalax galili | reverse complement strand
GCTAGAAAAATATTTTTGAATCCTCTCATTAGAAAGAAAAGATAATGATATGAGATGATGGATATGCTAACTACCCAATTAAATCACTACATAATAGATACATGTATCAAATCAATATACCTACCCCATAAACAAGTACAATTATTATGTGTCAATAAAAAAATGAAGAAAAAAAAATTCAGAGACTTTCTCCCAACAGCCCAAGAAGAACAATTCTGGGGGGACTTCATGCTGGCCCCCACCCACCACTTACCATCTGCACTGACTGGAGAGAAGAGCTGACTTACTAATTACATGATAATCACAGGCTTCACCCTCATAACTTTCCTTTATCCATAAAATCAGACTAGCAAAAGTGTGACTAATGCATAAAAGAAGATAATCCAAAAACCACTCATCTGGGCTTAGGGAAGATACTGCATATCAGGTTCACCCAATTCTATCTGGCTGGGTGATAAAAATTAAGTTGCATTTCCTGACTGTGTGATAACTGTTAACAAAAACACCCCTGAAATATGCTTGGGAAGGAAGGGATGCAAACTCAGGGGCAATATCAACACAGGTGATTCATAAAAAGGATGAGTAAGAAGAAGTGGGAAGTGCACTCAGAGGAGAACCGTCAAGAGAGGAGAACTTCTCTTGCCATTCTCTCTGAAGTTCAAAGAAAAGCTGCTCAGAGGCAAGCTGCCCAGACATTTCATCCAGGAAAGGCCAAGAGCCCACAGGAGGAGTTGTAAGCCATGCTAAATTCATGGTAACAAAAGGTTACTGGGTATGAAGAGACAAGGGCCTGGGAGTTAGGACTCCAACCCAAGCTACACTAACAAGAGCAATACAAGCAAACACAGTGTCAAGCATTTATGTGTCAGACACCAACTAAACAGAGAGAGAGAGAGAGAGAGAGAGAGAGAGAGAGAGAGAGGCAAATTCAATTCGTATCCTCAAACTGAAAATATTTTGTGCTGCTAAGAGACAGAGCTACATTCAAACCCAGGCTGTGTTGTTTCCGTGCTCTTAATCCTTGTACAACACATAACAAAATCTTTAAACACAAACCAGTGCAAAGTTTCACACTCTTCACAAAGGCACTGTACCTGTAGCTCTTGGTAGCCAATTCAGGAAGTGATTCTTTCACTACAAGGAGCAAAATACACCCACCCCGTCACCACCAAGAACACCGATCACTATCGAACATCCAGACAAAAGCTGCAGAGTCATCAGATGGGAGCACAAAAAACAATTCTCAAGTTAGTAAGTAAACATTGGTAGGCATTTTGCCAAGTACACAAGAAAGAACAAATCTCTATTAAAATCGACTGATGCAGACTGGCTGCTTGAAAACGAATTTTGATCTGCTGCATTATCCAAAGTAGTCTGCAAACAATGAAGAACTGAGAGGCATGAGTGCTCCAAGTGGGCCCAGGGAATCAGCAACAGGCTAGGAAGGAGCTCAGCCCAGAGAAGCCCCATGGGTAGGATGAGAAGAGAAAGTCAGACCAAACAAGAAGCTTGCTCCTCTAGCCACTGGCTCAGGAGTCCCATTATTACTGGAGAAAGAGCTGGGCTTTAACCCACAGTCCTCAAAACAATCCCTGTAGCTATGTACCTACTCAAAAAATTAATCATTACCAGCAAATTGTTTTGCCATCCTTGTAAAGTCTCAGTAGAGCTTATCTTCACCATACCTCCCTCCCACCAGGAGTGAGGGATCCTCTCAATGATGGCTCTCCTGAAAGGCCTCAGGTTGCAGAGATACTTAGCCTTGCAATAGACTTGTGTCAGACCCCTGCCCTTGCCTGGGTCAAGAGCATTTATTAACAATGATGGCATTAGAACATGAAACTCATGATGGTGCTTTCTGAACTAGTATGTGAGGTCTGTATGTCACTGTATGATAAAGAACACAACACAACACAACACAACACACACACACACACACACACACACATTGTATCCTCAGAGCTTCCATGCTGGCTATGAAGTAACTGCCCACAGGATGGTTACTGCTGCATCATGCACATCAGAGATGTGCTAGGCTCTTTGGAATTCCCAGGAGTTCTGTCCCCAGAAAGGTGTAACATGCAGGAGCAGAGACAGGAATGGCATGCAGAACAGCGCTGATCAATACCTGGAGCTGCCCTCTCGGCATGCAGAGCAGCCCCAGTACCTGCCCTCTTGTTCTTGCTCACTCCTCCGTCCCGCATTAATGTGCACACTTTCAGGAACTTGGCACTCCTGGGTCTTCAACAGCCCATTATTTAACTCAAGGCTGGTACCCACTCCCACCTCAATGGAAGTCTCTTTAGCATCCACATGTTCTTCAAAAGAACAGCAGACACAATAACCCCAAGCCAAGGATTCTGTGATGGAGAAGCAGGGCAGCGCTGGACAAAACTTGCAAGAAGTGAATCTAACAAAACCAAAATCTCATTTCCTAAAACAAAAGGTGGCGTCCTAGCACCCACTGAGGCTGCAGAGGGAGAGACAGCAGCCCCAACAGGTCCTTCCCTCTACTGTGCTGTTGTCCAGCCAACATCACTCCTTCAAAGGTTACTCCTCCAAGGATCTCTTTGTCAGCCTATTTATTCCTTACAGCCCCTTCTGTGCTCTCCATGCACCCTGAGGCTGTCATCTTCACTGTAAAGGGCTGCAAAGCCAGGGAATGACTGTGCCTCTTGTCTGACATCACCAAGCAAACTAGGGACATATTAGGCATATCGAACCCCAGAACAAGGCTGATTCTAAGGTAAGAAGGCATCAGGTAACAGCTTATCAATAGAGAGGGAAGACTGATTATCAAAAGAGGAAACTACAGTCATGTTAGGCACAGCACAAGGAGGAGAATGCTGTTTAAAAGCCTGAGGTCTTTGTTTCTAATAGAGCTTAATATGGTGTTACAGAAAACTGTCATTATCTCAAGCAAATCTGGTGCAGTTCTATGGCTAAAAAACTCTCTTCCCTCCCCCTCCTCTTCCTCCTCTTCCAGATTCTAAGCTCCTGAGGAGCTGCAGAAGTCAACCAGCTGGAATCATTACTGTCCTCTGCCCCAACAAGAACAAAGGCAAAAAAAAGTCAAGTTCTCAAATGAGTACACAAAGCCCATGGATCCAGATGTGGTAAAGCTGGGCGCTAGGCCAGGCCTGAAGACCAGGATGAGATTCACAGCATCCAGGAAGAAAGTTACTCAGGGAGGCAAGCTGCTTCCTCACCATGGCTGGAATCCAGCCTTGGCCTCCTCTTCTTCCTACCAATCTGTCTCTCTGACCACAGGAGTTTGTTGGATAAGTCTAGGCCTATCTCTATGAGAACTCCTTCCCCATCTTTCTCTCAGCATCATTTGTTTATCCAACAAACACATTCCCATGTGCATCTGATTTAATTCAGTACCCAGAAGAAAGCAATCTGATGGGGCTAGTTCATATTAAAGTGTACAACTGATGGGTGCATGGTTCCATGGCAAGAATATTTACCTGGGTTTACAGGAATCTATGTCCCCAGCTGAGATGAATGGACGACTGTCTGCTTTGCCCACTCGTATAACTGCTCTAGTTCCTCATGGTCTAAACCACTTGCATTTAATCCCAACTTGGAAGTTCAAGGTCAGCTTGATATATATAGAATAGCAAGTTGCAGGCCAGCCAGGGCTACCTTGTGAGAATCTGTTTCAATAAACAAAAACCACAAAACAAAAAGAGTTTATAAACGTTCCTATGGAAGACAATGCAAAGGCCCTCCAGGCCTGAGCTCTGTGGCAAAAACAGAGACTACACACTGAGGGCTTTCCGGTCTCAGGAGCACTTTTCTTGTTATCCATGCATATGCAGGTGCCCCAAAACAGGCCATGCACTCACATGCACACATACCCTCCAGCTGGTCTGTTGCTGAGGCCAGGTAGCTCCACATCAGTCTCACCAGCTGTCCTGAGTGACTGGCCACAGATACACAGAAAGGCTTGCAGCCAGACCCACCTCTGACCCTCATAGAACATCAGCTTTCCTAATGCACAAAACCAATCAGATTCTTCTTCATCAAAAGTGCCCATAAAGTCTGTCTCCTGCATCCAGGGCCAAGCCCCCACCTGGCAGCCATTCCTCCTCTGCCCACATCAGCCTTCTTCCCCATCTCACCACTGTCCAGCATGTGGTCTGATGCATTCATCAAAATGGACAATATGTTAGTTTCCTATACACAAGTCCCAGCCTTCCTAACTTGTGTCTGTCTGAACCACTTACTACTAGTTTCCATGAAGTAAATTTTTACCATGCTGTAAGGCCAACCTCAAGTACCGCCCCTCCATGAAACTTATGCTTCACTCATCTCTTCTGAAACCCACGGAACTGGGTGGATCTTCATACCATCTGCCCTGTGGCTCTACCACACCACTTGTCCCAGTCAACCTGAGCCTGTGAAGCAGCATTCTGACAAGGCTACCTGAAACACCACAGTAGCCCTTGGCAATGGTAAATGACATGAACTGACCCAAGACAGGAGGACCTTTCAGGGATGCTGGACCAGGAAAGGTTCCTGGGGCCTCTGGCCACTTGAAGGCTCTGCTGACTGTCTGATGCCTGCCTGCCCTACCCAGGGAGAACTCTACCACAACTACACATCACACATCAAAGCTCAGCCTGCAAGGGCTGCTTTCACTGGCCTGTCACTAAGCAGAGATGACAACTCCTCAGAGCCATGTGAGACAGGACAGGGATGCTAGCACTTCGGAAGTCGATGCTCTTTACTCCTTCCAGCTACAGATGGGCACAGGCCTGTTCTTTTCTACTGCGTAAGATGCTTCCGATGGTGACAAAATTAACACCACAGGCAGGAAGAGAGAAAAGCCCAAGGATATGAGTGAGGAGCAGAGTGTTCATGGGTCCATGGAGGGGCTGCAAGTGTGAACAGCAAGACTGGCCAGCTGTTCACATGGGACCTCTCCAGCAAGCAAAAGGAAAGCAAGTACAGAACGAACCAGAGCCAGCATGTCCCACCTGGCAGCCCCTCCGTTCCTCCTGGGGCACTGCTCTACAGATGTGGTTTCTGGCAGCACTGCTTCAAGGGGACAGTCAGGGCATAGAACACGGGCTTGCATTCCCTACTATCCAGCCAGGCTGTTTGCAGGGCCACAGCACAGGAAAAGAGTGGAGGTCAAGTTCTGGACACTTCAAGGGGATGCACAGGTGGAAGAGGTGGGAGCTCAGGTCTGGACATTAGAATAAAAGCCCAGAGGAGACCTGGCCCACCTGCCCCACCCAAGATCAATCTCTCAGCCCACCTTCCTTTCCTGTAGAATGGGACAGCAACTGACTAGAAAGCCTACTTGGCTTCCAGAGCTCCCCAAGATGTCAGACACCAGAGGCCTAGAAAACAACACAGACCCTATTCATGTAAGGTACATGGGGGTACCAGGGAGTTGACATATGCTGGCTCTTAAGGATCACCTTTGGCCTAATAATTCTACCCTTGGGGAACTGTCATATAGAAATAATCCTAAGGCGAGAAGACAGTCTTTATGCATGTGGACATCTATCATGCTCTAATTTATGGTATTAGAAAACAAATAGGAAACTTCAAGCAAGCCCAAAAGAGGAAAATGATATAACAAACCAAGCATCATCTAGTTAATGGAACCATTCAGGAAAATTTCAGGATGTAATTGTACAAAACATAGCGGAGTCTGACAGTAACTGGGAAAATCATTGCAGAACTTTACTGGTATCCTTCCTTCCTTCCTTCCTTCCTCTTTGCGTTGAAATGAAAGTTCAGGTTCATATCTTGACACTTGAAGAGTCAGTGTATTAGCAATGATGATGCTATATGGTGGCAAAAGCATAACTTTTTCCTATTTTGATGATGTTCTCAGTTTATGAATGAATCTTACTTTTTAAATAGAAAAAAGAAGCATGCACATCAGTGACAGAGATTTGCCTGGTACACACAGGGGCCTACTGAGACTCTCCTGCACCAGACAAAAAAGAAGTAAGCACCTATTACAGGTATCTAGGTACATAAGCAAGACCTTTGTGCTATATACAGAAAGGAAAGGAAAAGCTGCTTATAGACTTAACCTGTACTTCTGGAACATGGGTTACCAAGTCAGGATACACCACTGAGAAGAACAGGCTTAGTTAGCCCCACATTCCAGGCCTCCCAAACCCCATTCTCACTTTCCTGGAGAAAAAAAAAAAAAGTGCCAGGAAACAAACTAAATAGCCAAAAATAGCAAGAATATAGCAATTTCATAAGAACAAAGCTACCCACCAAAGCACAAAATAAAAGTAAATTCTACAATTAAAAAAAAATAAAGAGCCGGGTGTGGTGGCGCACGCCTTTAATCCCAGCACTCGGGAGAAAAAAAAAAAAGAGATACAGTCTCACGTAAGGCTGTTCCAGGACAGCTGGAGCTACAGAAAGACCCTGTCTCAAGAAGACCAAAAAAAAAAACAAACAAACAAAATAAACACAGAAAAGCAGCAATAAAGAATCAACTCAAGACAGTGTTAATGATGTCTAAAAACAAAGCGTTCATACAAAAATTGCAGGAATTCAATTGTGGTAACACAGCCAAGCTTTCTGTAGCAGACAGGCTTCTAGCAGAACACATCCGACACCACAGGAAAACCAACACTGCACACTGACTTTTATGACTGCAGCATTTTAGTAACTCCTAGTAACTCTTCCATAGTAAACAGATTTCAGATATATGCAAAAATAAATGTCTGGAAGCTCATTATAATTCTGGTAAAGATCCCAAGAAAAGCTGGGTATTTGGGCTAAAACAATTCTACTTCCTCCTGCAGACCCCCAAAAGATCCTGACCCACCTGGAGATACCCAGACGGTCTATGCCCCACACTGGGTGCCCAGCAAAGCTCTCACCAAAGCCTTCCCCTGGAGGTATGGCCCCCTGAGCAAGGCCAAAAATGGAAGAGGGCCAGAGTAGGAGAGGCCAGAGTGGGAGAGGGCCAGGAAAGAAGAAAGTCAGAGTAGAAGAGGGAGGGTGGAAAGAGCCAGAGAGGCCTTCTCCTGGCTCTCTCCTAATGCCTCTCTCCATTTGCAAAGCTAGAGAAGGGAAGCCCTGTAGTTCCTAGCAGATCACCCAGCCCTCCAAGACTCACAGCCTCATACCCACACAGCTGGGAGCACAGGCATCTTTCCTTCCCTACAAAACACAGGAGCAGCACACATTTAATCCCAGCACTGGGGAGGCAGAGGCAGGTGGATCTCTGTGAGATTGAGGTCAACCAGTCTACATAGCGAGGTTCAGAACTACAGGGAGACCTAGTCTCAAAAAATCCACAAGAGCTGTCTTTTGTGGGCCTATGAGTGTAGGCCCATCATTATATTCCCAACCTTGTTTTTTAAAACAACAAACAAATTAGTCAACAACCGAGTAACAACAGCCCAACAATGGTTAATTAAACTTATTACCAAACAAATAATATTCACACACTCACCAAAAGGCTGCACATGATCCCTAATACTCACCTCACTTATCATTTTTATTGGGTCTACAAACCTCCTAGGAGCTGCTTCCCCATACATTTACCCCAACCACACAACTCTCAATAAACTTAGGCATAGCAATCCCAATGTGGGCAGGAGCTGTAATCCTAGGCTTCCGTTATAAAACAAAAGCATCACTAGCCCACTTCCTACCCCAAGGTACCCCCATTACCCTAATCCCAATATTAGTTATCATTGAAACAATTAGTCTGTTTATTCAACCTATAGCACTAGCCGTCCGTCTAACAGCTAACATCACAGCAGGACACCTACTAATTCACCTAATTGGAGGTGCTACACTAGTATTAACCTCAATTAGCCCATCAACAGCCAGTATTACCTTCCTAATTCTAATAATACTCACTATCCTAGAGCTCGCTGTAGCTCTAATCCAAGCCTACGTATTTACCTTACTAGTAAGCCTGTATCTACAAGACAACACATAGTAATGACCCACCAAACCCACGCCTTTCACATAGTAAATCCCAGTCCATGGCCTCTCACAGGAGCACTATCAGCCTTCCTCCTAACTTCAGGTCTTATCATATGATTTCATTTTAACTCCTTCACTCTTCTAACAATCGCCACAGCAGGTAATATCCTAACTATATACCAGTGATGACGAGATGTAGTACGTGAAGGAACATTTCAAGGCCACCATACCCCACCAGTACAAAAGGGGTTACGATATGGTATAATTCTATTTATCGTATCAGAAGTATTCTTCTTTTCCGGATTCTTCTGAGCATTCTACCACTCAAGCCTAGCTCCAACACCCGAATTAGGAGGATGCTGACCACCAACAGGAATTAACCCACTCAATCCAATTGAAGTACCACTGCTTAACACAGCAGTGCTTTTAGCATCAGGTGTATCCATCACCTGAGCCCACCATAGCCTAATAGAAGGGAAACGAAACCACATAAATCAAGCATTATTAATTACCATCCTACTAGGCCTGTACTTCACCCTACTTCAAGCATAAGAATATCTAGAAGCACCATTTACAATCTCTGACGGCATCTACGGTTCTACATTCTTTGTAGCAACAGGATTTCACGGTCTACATGTAATCATTGGCTCTACGTTCCTACTCACATGCCTCCTACGACAACTAAATTTTCACTTCACCTCAAAACACCATTTCGGCTTTGAGGCCGCAGCCTGATATTGACACTTCGTAGACGTAGTCTGACTTTTCCTGTATGTATCAATTTACTGATGAGGGTCCTATTCTTTTAGTATAACAAGTACTTTTGACTTCCAATCAGACAGATCAGAACAAACCTCTGAAAAGAATAATAAACTTACTAATTACCCTACTAATCAACATCAGTCTTTCCATAATCCTAGTGTCTGTAGCCTTCTGACTTCCACAACTAAACCTATACTCAGACAAAGCCAGCCCATATGAATGCGGATTTGACCCAATAGGATCTGCCCGCCTTCCTTTCTCCATAAAATTTTTCCTTATCGCCATCACATTCCTCCTATTTGACCTAGAAATTGCACTTCTCCTACCCATCCCATGAGCCATTCTCCTACCCATTCCATGAGCAATCCAATACGGAAACCTCACAGGAGTAGTACTAACAACCCTAGGGCTACTAATCATTTTAGCCTTAGGACTAATATACGAATGATTTAACAAAGGTCTAGAATGAACAGAATAATACTGGTAATTAGTTTAAACAAAACAAATGATTTCGACTCATTAAATCATGGGCATAACCATGAATACCAAATGACCCCTGTATTCTTTAACTTACTCCTCACATTTATCCTGTCACTACTCGGAGCCTTAATATTCCGATCCCACCTAATATCAACACTACTATGCTTAGAAGGAATAATTTTATCTTTATTTATCATAACATCCCTGGTTACACTAAGCACCCACTCAATACTATCCTTTATTATCCCAATCATTATTTTAGTCTTCGCAGCTTGCGAAGCCGCTGTAGGTCTGGCACTGCTAGTAATAGTATCAAATACATACGGCACAGACTACGTACAAAATCTTAACCTTCTACAATGCTAAAAATTATTCTACCATCCATTATACTCTTACCACTAACCTGATTCACAAACAACAAAATAGTATGAACAAATACCACATGTCATAGCTTAATAATTAGCCTCATCTCACTATCCCTACTACACCAAGACTCCACAAATAGTTATAATTTCTCCACAACATTCTTCTCAGATCCACTATCCACACCACTAGTAATCCTAACAACATGACTCCTACCACTAACACTTCTAGCCAGTCAAAACCACCTATCAAAAGAACAAGAAAATTATAAAAAAATATATATCAGCCTCCTAGCACTTCTTCAAGTATTCCTCATCATAACATTTACCGCAACAGAATTAATACTATTTTATATCCTATTCGAAGCAACCCTAATCCCCACACTAATTATTATTACACGTTGAGGAAACCAAACAGAACGTTTAAACGCTGGATTGTACTTCCTATTTTACACACTAATCGGATCAATCCCTCTACTAATCTCCCTAATCAACTTTAACAACACCTTCGGAACTCTTAACCTAGTACTATTATCCTTAGAACAACCTGCACTAAGTCAATCATGATCCAATCATATTCTATGACTGGCTTTCATATTAGCCTTCCTAGTAAAAATACCCCTATATGGAGTACACCTATGACTCCCAAAAGCCCACGTAGAAGCACCAATTGCAGGATCAATAGTTCTAGCAGCCGTACTACTAAAATTAGGGGGTTATGGAATAATACGAATCTCAATTTTACTAGATATAGTAAACAAAACCATAGCCTACCCATTCATCATACTATCACTATGAGGCATAGTAATAACTAGCTCCATCTGCATACAACAAACCGATCTTAAATCATTAATCGCTTACTCATCAGTAAGCCATATGGCCTTAGTAATTGTAGCAGTTATAATCCAAACACCATGAAGCTTTATAGGAGCTACAGCTCTAATAATCGCTCACGGATTAACCTCCTCCCTACTATTCTGTCTAGCCAACTCCAACTATGAACGAACCCACAGCCGCACTATAATACTAGCTCAAGGACTACAAACAATCCTCCCACTTATAGGAGTGTGATGAATACTAGGAAGTCTAGCCAACCTAGCACTATCCCCATCAATTAACCTTATTGGAGAGCTCCTAATCATTACATCCTCATTTTCATGATCAAACCTATCAATCCTAATAATGGGTATAAATGACCTACTTTTTGACTGTGGCCCACACTTGTGGGTCAAAGGGAAGAGGAACACAATGTGAAGGGTGGTTCCCAGCCAGCTTCCTAAATAACACACAGTGCAGAAAAGTTGTATTCATCATCCCAATTATCCTAATTTCCATTAACCCTAAACTTATCCTCGGACTACCTTAATGTAAATATAGTTTACATAAAACATTAGACTGTGAATCTAAAAATAGAAAACACATTTCTTATTTACCAGGAAAGTAAGCAAGAACTGCTAACTCATGCTACCGTGATTACACTCACGGCTTTCCTACTTTTACAGGATAGTAGTAATCCATTGGTCTTAGGAATCAAAATATTGGTGCAACTCCAAATAAAAGTAATTAATATCAACGTCTCAATAAACTTCCTAATCCTAACAACCCTAACAACCCCCTTACTTCTATCATTAACTAATAAATACAACTCAAATAACTACCCTAAACACGTAATTAACTCGATCAAATTATCATTCCTATTTAGCCTACTTCCCCTACTCATATTTCTTAACAACAATAATGAACTTATTACATCAAACTGACATTGAATAACAATCAACTCAATGAAATTAGTCATAAGCTTCAAATTCGATTACTTCTCATATCTATTTATCCCAGTAGCATTATTTGTCACATGATCAATCACAGAGTTTTCTTCATGATATATACACTCTGACCCAAACCTAAACCGATTCATAAAATATCTACTCATATTCCTAATAACCATAATTATCCTAGTATCAGCTAATAACCTATTTCAACTATTCATTGGATGAGAAGGAGTAGGGATCATATCATTTTTACTAATCGGCTGATGATTCGGACGAACAGACGCCAACACCGCAGCTCTACAAGCCATTTTATATAATCGCATCGGAGATATCGGCCTAATCCTATCTATAGCCTGATTTACTATCCACACAAACTCATGAGAACTACAACAAATATTTATTTACAGCACAAACACCGCATTCTACCATTATTAGGTATTCTATTAGCCGCAGCAGGCAAATCAGCCCAATTTGGACTCCATCCTTGACTCCCTTCAGCTATAGAAGGCCCAACACCAGTATCAGCTCTATTACACTCGAGTACAATAGTTGTAGCCGGAGTATTCCTAATAATTCGATTCTACCCACTAACACAAAACAACCAAACCATCCTAACTTTAACACTATGCCTAGGCGCAATAACCACACTATTTACCGCAATATGCGCTTACACAAAACGATATCAAAAAAATTGTAGCATTCTCCACCTCAAGCCAACTAGGCTTAATATTTGTTACCCTGGGGATTAATCAACCACACCTAGCATTTCTTCACATCTGCACCCACGCCTTCTTCAAAGCCATACTATTCATGTGCTCTGGGTCAATCATTCATAATCTAAATAATGAACAAGACATCCGAAAAATAGGAGGGCTCTTTAAGCCCATACCATTCACTTCATCCTGCTTAACCATCGGAAGCCTCGCACTCACAGGAATACCATTCTTAACAGGTTTCTACTCAAAAGATTTAATTATCGAAACCCTAAACACGTCTAATACCAACGCCTGAGCCTTACTAATCACACTAATCGCCACCTCAATAACCGCTGTATACAGCACACGAATCATCTTCTTCGTTGTAATATCTAAACCACGATTCATCCCAACAATTACAATAAACGAAAATAACCCCCAACTAATCAACCCTATTAACCGCCTTGCCCTAGGAAGTATCCTAGCAGGATTCATAATCACCTCAAATCTCCCACCAACTAATATTCCCACAATAACAATACCACTATCACTAAAATTAATAGCCATTACAATTTCTATCTTGGGATTTACAATCGCCATAGACCTAAACAACCTAACCTCAATACTTACGCACAAATCACCTACCACCACATACAAATTCACCACACTTCTAGGGTTCTTCCCATCAATCATTCACCACTTATTACCAATCAAAAGCCTAACTATAAGCCAAAGCATGGCATCAAACCTAATAGACCTAATTTGACTAGAAAAAGCTATCCCAAAAACAATTGCCAACACACAAATAACTGCTTCCATCATTACATCAAACCAAAAAGGACTTATCAAACTCTACTCACTATCATTCCTAATAAATATTACCATTATCTCACTACTCACCCTAACCTATTACCTCGAGTAATTTCAATAATAATAAAAATACTAACAAACAAAGTCCACCCGGCAACTACTACTATTCACCCAGTACAACTATACATAGCCGCCGCACCCATCCCATCCTCACTAAGCAACCCAATTTCTTCCCCTTCAAAAGCCACCCAATCCTCTATATTATTAAACTCAACAACCAACTCCACACCACCATCATTACCTAACCAAAACACTAATCACAACTCTATAACAATACCAGCCACCAATAACCCAAGAACTAGCCAGTTAGACCCCCAAGACTCCGGGTACTCCTCAGAAGCCATAGTCGCAGTATAACCAAATACAACCAACATACCACCCAAATAAATCAAAAACACCATTAAACCTAAAAACTGACCACCAAAACTCAACACAATCCCACAACCAACACAACCACCAACAATTAAACACAACCCACCATAAACAGGAGAGGGTTTAATTGACAAACCAATAAAACAAGTAACAAGAGCTACACTCATAATAAAAACATAATTGGACATAGTTCCTACATAGCATTTAACTAAGACCAATGACATGAAAAATCATCGTTGTAATTCAACTACAGAAACCCTAATGACAAACCTACGTAAATCACACCCCCTAATCAAAATTATTAATCACTCACTCATCGATTTACCAACACCATCTAGTATCTCAACATGATGAAACTTCGGATCCCTACTAGGAGTATGCCTAGGATTACAAATCGTTACCGGGCTATTCCTAGCAATACACTACACATCCGACACCCTTACGGCCTTTTCATCAGTAACCCATATCTGTCGAGACGTTAACTACGGCTGAATAATCCGATATCTACACGCCAACGGCGCATCCATATTCTTCATCTGCCTGTTCCTACACGTAGGACGAGGTATCTACTATGGGTCTTACCACTTCAAAGAAACATGAAACATTGGCATCATCTTATTATTCACAGTAATAGCAACCGCATTTATAGGATATGTTCTCCCATGAGGACAAATATCTTTTTGAGGAGCTACGGTCATTACAAATCTATTATCAGCCATCCCATATATAGGAACAACCCCAGTAGAATGAATTTGAGGAGGATTCTCAGTAGACAAAGCCACACTCACCCGATTCTTCGCCTTCCACTTCATCCTACCATTCATCATCACAGCCCTAGTGATAGTTCACCTTTTATTCCTTCACGAAACAGGATCAAACAACCCATCAGGCCTAGACTCCAATGCCGACAAAATTCCATTCCATCCATACTTTACAATCAAAGACATCCTAGGAGCTCTAATACTAACAATTATCCTCATATCCCTAGTCCTATTTTACCCAGACCTATTAGGAGACCCAGACAACTACACCCCCGCAAACCCCTTAAACACACCACCCCACATCAAACCAGAATGGTACTTCCTATTCGCCTACGCTATCCTACGCTCTATCCCAAACAAACTAGGAGGGGTATTAGCCCTAATTCTATCAATCCTAATCCTAGCTATTATCCCCATACTCCATACATCAGCCCAACGAAGCCTAACCTTCCGACCAATCAGCCAACTACTATTCTGAATCCTAGTAGCAGACCTAATCACCCTAACATGAATTGGAGGTCAACCAGTCGAACACCCATTCATCATTATTGGCCAAGTAGCCTCAATTCTATACTTCTCAATCATCTTAATCCTAATACCACTAGCAGGTTTAGTAGAAAACACAATCATAAAACTTTAGTATATCTAGGTAGTATAAATAATTACCCTGGTCTTGTAAACCAAAAATGGGATCCAAAATCCCCTTAGACATCAAGGAAGAGAAACCTTTCCCACCATCAACACCCAAAGCTGACATTCTCATTAAACTATTCCTTGACTTATGTACTTCGTGCATTCAATTATATACCACATTAATAATTAAGCAAGTACAAACATATATTTACCATACATAATACATTAATGTATATAGTACATTAAACTACTTTCCACTAGCATATAAGCAAGTACCATAAATCATTAATATTACATAATACATATTATTATTGACGTACATAATATTATAATCCATATGAATATCCATGTAATACATAATATCAATGCTTTACTGACATATCTGCGTTATCAGGCATACACCATCTTAGTCAAATCATTTCTCTTCCATATGACTATCCACTTCCAATGTTGATCTGTTCATCTACCATCCTCCGTGAAACCAGCAACCCGCCCACTAGTACTTCTCTTCTCGCTCCGGGCCCATTTAACTTGGGGGTAGCTGACAATGCACTTTATCAGACATCTGGTTCTTACTTCAGGGCCATTGAATGTTTTATCGTCCATACGTTCCCCTTAAATAAGACATCTCGATGGATTAATGTCTAATCAGCCCATGCCTAACATAACTGTGGTGTCATACATTTGGTATTTTTTATTTTTGGGGATGCTGTGACTCAGCATAGCCGTCAAGGCATGAAGGATCCAACCCTAGTCTAGCTGGACTTGTATGTATTATCTGTTCCACACATCTCCAACAGGTGGCTATAAGTTAATGCTTGTAGGACATATAAATTATTAATACTAAATTTCAACTTAACGACGCACGCACTATACAGTATTATCTTTTTTATTGCAAACCCCCCTTACCCCCCACCACCCCAGGTGGTGGCCTTATCTTAAATTTTGCCAAACCCCAAAAACAAAATTAAGTAAGACTTGAAACCCTCAATTATTTTCTTTCTATAAGTTGCCAAAAATATAACCCCAAATTCTGTATGTGTGCAAAAATCGAAAAAATTTTTTTTCACCAATGACACCTTAAATTACCTAGTCGTCACAGCAACTCGAATACAAGTTAGCGTAGCTTAAAATAAAGCAAAGCACTGAAAATGCTTAGATGGACTTCATAGCCCCGCAAACATACAAAGGTTTGGTCCTTCCTATTGTGCCTTCCTGTTGTTGTTGTTGTTTGTGAATCAGGTTAGTGGTAAGAGTATAATGGATGGTAGAATAATTTTTAGCATTGTAGAAGGTTAAGATTTTGTACGTAGTCTGTGCCGTATGTATTTGATACTTTGGGCACCCCAAAGCACAAACCTGGCCTAGAGCCCAGCACCCATGGGCAGGGTAGATTGGGGAGACAGGAACTCAGCAAAGTCTGCATGCTTCCTTTTAATCCACTGTCCTTTGGTGTAGCCAGTCACTTGTTCAAGGCTACAGGACTGGTCAAATGCTTTGTTATGGTCTGTCAAGCTGAGCTGTTACATACTTCGTTACACACTGAATTCTGTGACCAGACATAACCCTACTCCAAAACCTGATATACACAGCAGACAGAAGTTGACAGCTAGGCATGGTGTAGGGCACAGGCAAGAGAGGTAGGATCAGTGCAGGACTCTTCCCTGGCTCTCCAGGGCTAGTCCAACCTGGGAGCAGTCCTGCAAGCTCTAGATTTGCAGAAGAAAGGCTAAAACTGCTCATAAACTGCTTCAGCCCTCATTCCACAGGTGGAAAAACTGAAACCTAGAGACACAAAACACCTTAGCCAAAGCATGCACATGGCTGGTGGCAGGGCTGGGGCTAGAAGCTGCCCCTGGAACCTAAGGGAGCAGGAGACATACCCTCCTCATGTCTGACCTACCGTCCATACCTGTACTGGGCCTTCCCACGTGGGCCACGTGATGGGACAGAAAGAGCATTTGGAGAGGTAGGACTCCAAACCAGATAGACATGGGTTCCCATTCTACCTCTGCTACTTGAATGATTATATAAGCCCCAGATAGGTGACACAAAGCTTCAGTTTATAAGTCATTTCACAGGACTAGGGGATTTCATGAGCTAACAGAAGGGCACCAGCAATACTGAGCCAGGGAAGTTTGTGCATAATCTGAAACCCTGGGGCCATCACTCCTGGAAGTCCAGATTACCTTTGGGCATGATCTGATGCATGGCAACGGAGAGGAAGAAGATGGAGTCGCTGTAGTAGGTTCCTGAGCCAGCACTGAAGTGCTTCTGCATGGCCTCCACGACAGGGAAGAGCTTGTCCGTCAGCACAGCAACATCATGGAAGATGACCTGCAGTGGGGAGCAGGGAGACCCCAACAGTCAGCCAACTACCTTTCTCCTTGAGTTCCAGACACCTAACACAGACCTGAGCCCGGGAGGCAGAAACAGACGGCATCTCTGGGATCTTCCAGCAGGAGTTAAAAGAATTGGGGCAACTGAGGGCAAAGGAAGAGGGGAGGCAATAAAGAGCAGAGTCCAGTCACACAGAGGCCAGCTATGGATGTTGTTGAGGGAGGGGACAATGAAAAAGCAGAAGGCTAGGAAATGAGCCCAGCTCCCAGGCTGCTTTCGAACTTAAGACAGCAAAGCCCTCTGTGTTGACAGTGCCAGTGCCAGGGTGAAAGGACAGCAGTGGCAGTGCCTGAGAAGCTCTCAAACTGCTGAGCCCAATTCTCACCCCCCACAACCCCGCTCATGAGGCTGCCCATGTCAACACACTCCCTGGCCTTCCAGAACCGTCAGTCGTGCTCTAGCCCTGTACCATGGCTAACTGCCCCCACACTTGCTGATCTCCCTCCAGCGGTTTCTGTCTTTGCTCTATGCTACTAATATTTTACCTTATTTCTCTTCTATTTCTCCTTAATCTATATTCTTTTTGTTAGCATATTTGCTTTTGTCCTTAGGTCTCTTTAAATTTCTAAAACACTACTGAACTTAGTCTAGCCAGGCACAGTGGCTCACATCTATAAATTCCAGCACTCAGGAGGTTGACACAGGGGGATTACTCCAAGCTCAAGGCCAGCCTGGGCTACACAGTGGGTTCCAAGCCAACCTGGACTATAGAATAAGATCCTGCCTCAAAAAAAGAAACCCAATGTAGTTCACTGTGTCAGTTATCACTCTTTAAAACCTGTTTCATGTAACTCTTCAACTCCTCACCTCTCTGCAAAAACTTAAAATTTTTCTTGACATTTGCTTCTAAGGTCCTGTTATCCTTAGTCCCTTTTCTGGACATTCTTTTCCTCTGATTTTGACTTTTTCTTTTGGTGGCCTCTCAGCCAGGCCACTTCTTACGATTTTCCAACATGAACCCTAAATTACATCTCTCTCCTGCCCCTCCTGTGACTTCCCTGACAAGCTAACCTCACCCTCTCCAAACATCCCCTGTTGTACCTCAGTCATTTTCCAAATACATGAATTCTTTTCTCTCTACTTAGCTTCAAAACCTCCAAAGCTTCTCACTGCCCTTGGTTCCTGTCCAAATTCCCCAGCAATGCTCAGCAGGAACCCTGTAACAGAGGCTGTCTAAACTTCCCTTGCCTCCCCTCAGGACTGGGCAGAACTGAACCAGGCACCCCTCATCCACCCTGGTCAGTCACCTCTTTATGATTTATGTCCTTGTATATCTCGACTTGCTCTTCCCACAACTGTCTCTGTCTGTCTCTGTCTCTGTCTCTGTCTCTCTCTGTCTCTCTCTCTGTCTCTCTCTCTCTCTCTTTCTCTCTCTCTCAGGCTCAATCTGCCTGAAAAACTCCTATCCAGTCATTCTTCCAACCTTCCCTCCCCTGTAGCCTTTTCACCACTTCCCATGATCCTCCAGGTCCCTCCTGCACCCCATTTCACCTGGGACTTCACTATGACTGTTCCCTGCTCTGTACCTAGATGGCCACATTCACATCAGCCCATCAACACAGGGTTGTTAACCTGAGGGAACTGCACTTTGGGCAAGATACTAGGTGTGTCTGAGCCTCAGTCTCTTCATGGGTGATACAGGAATGGCGACACTTGTGGTGGCCTTTAGGGTAATGGGGGACAAGCACCCAGCTCAGGGGCTGTCAACTTGCTCTCATTCCTGAGCTTCAACATCCTCTCCCTGCCTATATCCCAGTCCCCTGAATGCCCTTTCCTCATATATCAGTCATCACTCATGGGCCAGCTTTCCCGGCACAGCCTCATTATGACACCGAACCATCACTGGAGCTGTAATTAGACACAAAGCTGCAAGCAACAAGAAGGCTCTCACAGAAGCAGAAGCCTCTGTATTCATTAAAGAGGAAAAGGAGCCGACAAAAGGGATGCGTGTGTGTACACATATACCACATGAACGGGGCCTACCACAGACACAGCCAAGCCCGGGGAAGCAAAGTACCGTCGGCAGCCAGCTTACTCCCCCGCCAGCCCCACATCACTCCAAAGCAACCAGGGCGACAACTGCATCCCATCAGCATTAATAGATTTATGAGGACAAACTGTACTCAGTACATTTGTTCTAAGAGCTGTACTGTGAAGCCCGCTCTGATGAATATTTCATATAATAAATCTACTTAAAGAAAAATTAATATAGTCCATGGATATACTTATGCAGTAGGAAGTAAGCCACAGACACCGAGGATGACTCAAA
>NW_008353246.1:0-13428 GCF_000622305.1 Nannospalax galili | reverse complement strand
ACCCCGATAATTACAAAGTTGTTCCTCCATCAGGAATAATGACTACATCTGTGTTAAGTCTCTGCCTCCTTGTGTTTTTAATGAATTCTGTTAAGGGACAGTATCCAAATTCAGTAATGACTAAAGTATTTTTAGGCTCGGTCTCCTCAAACAGTAGTTGCTGTTCAAAACCAAGTATGTATGGAGAAAATACTATGCATCATCAGGGACATAGGAAGATGACTCTGGGAAAGGGTGGTTTTCAAGAGGGAAGAAGGGAGAGGGGGAAGCTCACCTCATTCCACTATGCACAGAACACTCTCAACACTTCCACCCCTGGAAGCCAGAGCACCCAGCCACAGTTGATCCCATGCCAGCCAGGAGTAGTAGCTCAGCCAGCCCAGGGCAACACTCTCAGGCACAGAGGGGCCAGAGGAGCCAGGCCACAGCTCCTGGAAACATCCCCTGAGGACCTACAGCATCACCAAGCCCTTAGCTGGAGATGAGGAAACTTGTTCATTCCTTGATAAGTCTACTTGGTAAGACATGGCCATGCTCCTGGAGCAGAGAAGGCAGGTGGTGAGGGCTGGCCCTGGGCACAGGAAGATGCCAGTTCCCAGGAAAATCCCAAGCTGCTGGAAGAGCAGCGGCCCCTGAAGCTTAAGACAACAAACCTAGTTAGCCACAGGCTGGGCTGACTGGAGATCACCTCAACTATAGGAGGAAAGAATGGATGGCGTCAAATTCAAGGAAAGCCCCCAGAATCAACATCCCAGGTACACACAGGGATGGCATCCATCTCCTGCAGGAATGGCAAATGGGTCTCCACTGGTCCTGAGAGGCTCCAGAATACCAGAGGAAGGATGCTGGAGCTACACTGAGACTTGACCAGCAAGCCTGCCATCAACAGAATTGCCCACGAGAGGGGGAAGTAAAAAGCAAACATACCATATCATTAGCATCCCATGTTGTAGGCACTGTAGTCTCTCCAGTGATGTGGAGTCAGTGCCTCCGGAGACTCAAGAGGCAGAGGGACCGTTTGTAAATCATAGTCTAGGTCCAATGGGAAGATTCCATTTAGACACCTGGCAACCAGAGCCAAAATGCTCAAATACCCTAGCACATCTACAGAATGAGACTCACGGCAACTCCCACCAGGTTTTGGTAAGGCACACAGTAACAGCTGATAATGAGAGATGACGCTATTACTACTTACAGTACAGCTAGAATGCTTTTTCTGTGTGAGACTCTCCAGATATGAGAAAGGAATGACTGAAGGAAATCCTCTATACTGTATGCTCAGCCCACCTGCTCATCTCACCTGTGTCAGGCACATGCCTGTAACGCCAGAGCTTGGGAGTGAGGACAGGAGAATCCATGGGGCATATTGACCAGTCAGTCTAGCCAAATCCATGACTTCCAAGTTCAGTGAGAGACTGTGTCTCAAAAACTAAAGTGGAGAAGAGACTGAGGAAGACACCTGACAACAATGTCTGGCCTTCACATACACACACAAAACCAAGTCCACCCCCAGGTACATTAAACACTGTTCTAACAAGGTCTTAATGATGAAAAAAGTCACTAAAAGGGACATGTGCCCCACACTGGAAATTAATCTTTCCGCCTGGCCAATCCCTGCTGGCAGCTTCCCCCTTCCTGGAAGGACGCCTGGGAGGTCATGAACAAGTAGGCAAGTCTTTTCTGATGACAAGCACTCTTCACAGTCTCAGGAGGAGCTGCTTTCCCTTCTCTGAGTGTTGTGTTAACTTTTCTAGGGAGATCTGAACAAACGCCCATCCACCCAAGATAGGGTACCAACAACAAAACCAAAATAACCATGCCACCCAAAACTAGCTTGCTGAATCACAAATTTATTGGGCTTACTTACAAGAGCATGAAGATGGGACTATGTAAAGGAGCATGGGTGACCCCCCAAACAACCACATCATTGAAAAGTCTCACTCAGTATGGAGACTTCCCTTCCATGTTCTACATACACTAGCACCTCCCCAAACCACATGGCACTGGGGTAGAATTGCCTACAGTTGGGAGGGAGATCCTGGAGGAATGACTGAACCTCAGGAGAGGTCTAATAAGCCTCCTTCTATAAGGAACTGTCAACAGGCCAGGTCTTGAGGCTCTCTTTCAGGCAGTCACAGCTGCATCTGGTAAGATGTTCTGCTTAGAGGACAGCGTTCTACAACACTGAGCAAGGGCGGGGCTTCCATTTCCTCCTGGACCAGAACCATTCTTCAGGACAAATGGAAGAACCAGTACAACAGAATGACTTGCTCTGCGGCAGGAGATGGGGAAGACAGTAGGCCCCAACACAGGCTGGCACCCCTTTACCTGATACCTACCACCCAAGGCTAGCCAGTTCCACAAATACATTACTAATTCAAGTGATCTCAGTAACCAATTCCAGCAGGAGCTGGAGAAAAAATGGTTTTCCTGAAGAAAAAACATTCTCATTGATCTGCATTATGAATATAGTGGCTTATTTCTATGAAGGAAAGACAAATCTGCTAACAAACTGGCAGTCTTTCAATTCCACCAACATGCCAAGTACTGTATACCTCAGGGTCTTTGCACTGGCTCTTTCTTCTAGATCTTTCTAACCATTCAGGTATCAGGGCTAATGATGCCTCCTAAGATCTTCTCTCATCAAAAAATGTAGCTCACCCCACCCCAATAACACATACGTGCACCACATACATACAGTCTGTTCCCATTGCATTAAGCAGATTCATTTTCTCTATAACATATATCACCATCTGACATATCGAGTTTTTGCTTGTTTAGTCATTCTCATGCCTTCCCAGCCCCCTACCAGGCTGCAAGGCACAATGAGGGTGGAACCTTGTCTATCAGTCTTATTCACTGTTGTGCATGCATCTGTTAGCAGAGCACATCAGTAATGGTGGGGCTCAGCAAATGCTTGCTATAGGGAGGAGTAAGAAAATGAACAAGCAGGAATTCCTGCATCCAGAGGGGAGGGACAGTGTAACACCCAAGGCCCTGCCCATGGAAGGACCAAGAAAATGGCGGCTCCTTCTATTGCAGGAATTCCCTGCCCCTAGGCCTTACTCAAAGGACAGAACTTTCTCGCTCACAGGACTTCTACACCTTCAGGAACATGGGCCTTTTTTTCACCTTTAACCTACTATCCAGCCTGCAAGCTGCTTCATAGTTAACTGCGCCTGGTTTTTAAATTTCATGTCAAAATCCTATCAGAGGTGTTTCCTTAAACAAAGTCTTCCTAGACCAGGAGTGATGGATAGGGTGTGAGTGACAGATGGATAGTGCATGAGTGACAAAGCATGGGTTCTACTGATTTTTTAATCCCTAACTAGTCCTGAAAACAGCATGAGTCATCTATGGCTGTATGTTGCTCTCTCCAATAACTTTAACTCACTTTGGAAACAAAAGTTGCTTAGGATAAACAAACAAAGCTCTGCATTTGATAGCTTTAAGTGGAAAAGGTAAAAAGTAGTCACTGATGTATAGTTTTATGAGAAAAGAAATGCAGCCCACAGTGAGCCCCTCCCTATGGTGACTTTTACCACTTTTGCAAGATGTCCTACATGGAATTTAATCTTGTCTGACAGAATTCCAAGCAGCCGGAGAGGAGAAAAAAGCCTACCTACCTAATTTCCAGAGGCATTTCCAAGAGCTGGTCTCGTGACCCACTTTGCTAACAGCTCAAAAGCTAGACTCTGCTCCTGGTCCTCACTATGGTGTCCAATCACGATGGCATACCTGTCTGCTCCTTCCACCCATTTCCAACTGACACTCCTGCACCATCAGCCATTTCCAGGTACTCCTGTAGGAGCCCCAACATTTTAGCAGATTTCATCCCCATTCTCAGAAGCCTTGGTTTCACAGGGGCAGGGAGAAATATGGCCCAAAGAGATGGGTCTGGGGGAGCATGGGAACCTGAAGGCCAACAACCAACCCAGGACCACCTCAAACCGGCCAGCTTCAACTACTGCCCTGCAAGGTCTCCAGCTTTAGTGGGCAAAGGCTCTCACAAGGGAGCCTAACTAACTTATAAACTGTGTGCCCCGACCCCAGAGATTCAAAGTCAGGATCTGGGATGAGGCCTGGGGTTCTACTGCAGGGTTTCCAGACACCTTGTGAAGGGAGCTGACAGCTGAGCCCTCTGCCTGGTGCCATGCAGACAGCCTCAGCTCTGGAAATTACCCTGCAGGAAGGCAATGGCAAGTTCTAGAGCATCCAAAGACAACGACCCAGGTGGCAAAGGGGTCCAGAATCAATCATGTAAGGAACAGCTAAAGGCTATTCAGCACCAGCACCATGCACCTGACTGCCCAGCCAGATCCTTCCAGCTGTTCAATGCCACCTCTCAGTGAGGTTTCCCTGACTTCCCCATCAGCCCTTGCATGGACTCCATACTCCTGATCCTTCCTACTCTGCTAACATCATGCATCATTTCCTAACCTATAACTTACCTGTCTGCTATTCACAGAACAGACATGAAATGAAACCTGACCCTTTAAAGTCCCTACTTCACTTATCGCAGACAACAATGTAGACAGTTTTTAGTAGCTCAGTAAATCCTCTTCCCACCAGAACGCAAGTTCCACTAGGGCAGGGACGTTTTGTCTCTCTCTTCCTTTCACTGATAAACCCAAATTCCTTAGACAGTACATGGCACACACAAGGCCACAGTAAATACTAGCCTTCTAGCTTTAGAGAGCAGAAATACTGAATGCAGTTGCACATTGCTCAAAAAAAGAAGTATTTCTTTGTCTCAAGGGCCAGTGGTAGCCCAAGGCTTCCCTCTATCAATATAAATCTGCATTAGCCTTAAGGCCCTAGGATCTGAGGACATCTCTCAAGCTAAAGGAAAGCTACAACAATTTAGCCAAGCACAGCTGCTTTTTGGCTCAAGGAGGAGACAGCCAGGTCCCCAGCCAGACCAACTGGTCTCCCAAGGCTCAGTCCTAGCAGTCTATGGCTAGGTGGACTGGCAAACCCAAAGTAGGCAAGCAAGGTGTGTATGACAAAGCAGCCACACAAACCACTTGTCAGAAGAGGGAGCTGACACAGTAGTCCTCTTCAGAAATAAGCTTTACTAGGAGAGAGGACATCGTGACCATGGAAGCTATGATCAGGCCTTGAAGTAAGAGACAAAGCTGCAGGGGGTATGGCCTGACTTCTTCAGACTGTGGGATCTGGCCACTCAGAGTGACCAGCATCTTAAAGGGGCAGGCCCATTGTCTAACACCTCTGACTCTACCCTTTATATTCAGCCAAAGAAACGAATCCAGTGAGTTGGGCAGGGGTACAGGCGGTAAGACAAGCTACAGGAGGAGTCCGAGCTAGGCCCAGGGCCTTCTCCTGTTCTGGGAAGGGAGCCATAAGGCTTGAGTAAAAGGTTACTTCCACTAAGGCTGAGAACTCCCTCACCACTCTCCTCCCAGAGATGTGGAAAATTGGGGAACATTACCCTAAGACTGTACCCAAAGCCAAGGGGTCATGCGCAGTGGCCCTCTAGGTTTCCCTTATCCTAGTCTCTGAGTATCTGGCTCCTGTCTCAAAGGTAACAGGACCCACACCTAGAGAAGAGAGTCAGCCTGCAGGAGAGTGAATGGAAAGGGGTTGCTGTGCTGAAAGAGGGTGCAACAGCGTCCTGTAGAGCTGAGGGTACCTATGCTAGGGAACAGCTTAACACCTCTGGGTGAGCAACCTGGACAGGCTGAGCACATCTGCGAGTATGCACTTGGGTATTCACTGCAGCAATGTTTAGGTGACAAAAAAGTGGGAAAGTGGATAACGTGAGGTCTGCCCATAACAAAATACTACAGAGCAAATAAAATGACCCAATGAGACCATATATTCAAAGCAGTAAACCTTAAAACCATCAAGTTGAGGGAAAACAGAAATATCAAATGATACATATGAACATTCCTATAACTTCTTTAAAAACACAAAGCACAATAGGAACAGATCATGCACAAACATAAATGAAATAAAAACCAGAGTACAAAATAAAAAATTCAACAAAATACCAAACTTCTCATGTGGGACAAGGAAAACCCCTAAAGGAAAGGGATGAGAAGACACATGGGTGAGATTTAATGTTAACGCCAAAGGCAGGACTTGTCCTCAGTGTTCTGGAAATGTGTTTGAGAGCATCATTTCCCTCTACACATCGCAACTGAAAGTTCAGCCTCCCTGGGGCTTTCATCCTAGACAAAGTGAATGATCAAATGCTGAGCTGAGGAGAGACACAGAGAGGGTCTTCACTTTTTCCTGAATTTATTTCTTTCAATTTGTTTCATAATATACTTTATTTTTTTAATTATTTATTATATCTGTGTATGTGTGTGTGCATGAGCGTGTGTGTGTGTGTGTGTGTGTGTGTGTGTGTGTGTGTGTGTGTGTGTGTTTGTGTGTGTGTGTGTGTGTGTGTGTGTGTGTGTGTGTGTATGAGTTTATGTATACCACATAGGGGCCAGATGAGGGCATCAAATCCCAATGGAACTGGAATTTCCAGGCAGCTGTCAGCCACTCTTTAGGTGCTAGGAACCAAACCTGGGTCCTCTGCAAGAGCAGTAAGTGCTCTTAACCACTTAGTCGTCCCTCCAGCCCCAATTTAAAGTTTTAATGAGTAAAAATAAATGCCTGCCAGGTGTGGTAGTGCACACCTTTAATCCCAGGACTAAGGAGGCAGAGGCAGGTGGATCTCTGTGAGTTCAGATCAGCCTGGTCTACATAGTGAGTTCTAGGGCAGCTGGAGCTACCAGGAGACTGTCTCAAAAATATTTAAAAAAATAAAAAGTCTACAAAAGAGGATTCAAAATAGGATTGTGCAAACTTAAGTGAGCAGGCAAAACTATAATGAAAACTAAGAGAGTAAGCATGGAGGACTGCCACTGCAGAGCCCAAGTTTAACAGATTAATTTGTAGCTTGAGGTCGTTTGTTCACACAGGGCAGTGAAACGTTCCTAGTGAAGAATCAAGAAAAGACCTCTAGGAACAATTCAAAGTGAAAAATGACACACACAGACCTCTGTGCATCTTTTGAAGTGCAAAAGTCAAGAACTAAGTTGGGTGTAGGGGCACAAACATGTATGTAATCCCACCACTCAGGAAGTAGAAGCAAGGAGATTGTGAGTTCAAGGTAAGCCTGAGTTCAAGTGTAACCCCGATGGCCTAGAACTCACTATATAAACCGGGCTGGCCTGGATCTCACAGAAATCCACCTGCCTCTGCCTCCCAGGTGCTGAGATTAAAGGGGCGCACCAACACACCCAGCTCCTACATAGCAAGTCTAAAGCCAGCTGGAGATACACAATGAGACCAGATCTTTAAAATAAACTCAGAAACACGGAGCTGGAGAGATGGCCCAGTGGTTAAAAGCACTGATACCTCTTGCAGAGAACCTGGGTTCAGTTCTCAGCACCCACATGGTGACTAACAACCATCACAAATGCCAGTTCTAGGAGACCCAACGCCCTCTTCTGGCCTCCAGAGGGATTGCATGGCATGGGTTGCAATTACATACATGCAAGCAAAACACTTATACACATAAAAATAAATTTTAAAAAATCAGAAACTGACAGATCAGCTTATAAAATGTAACAATATACTAGAGTCACATGAACAATAAGCACAAAACAGTGCGGCAAAATAGGTAAGACTGTGACCCACACCAACACATGCAGACCCCATAGTAAAGTAAGCAGAGATCAGAATTCCCTTGCCATACCAAAATCAGGCCAGCAAGTGACAAGGGGTCAAGGGGCATGTGGGAAAATGAAGATGGTTTGTAAAAACATGACTTTTAACTTCATAGCCTCTGTGGAGGCAGGTCAGGAAGGCTCTCCAGGGGTCCGCTGCTCCCCACTGCCCACCTCTCAATACATGTTTTTATGTGTTCTTACAACTCTCTCCTACCTTGGAGCCTGGGGCCCAGACCAAGTCCTCAGAGCTGAAAACTCTTGTGGCCAGTGAGTATACTCTTGTGGCCAGTAGCCCTCTCATATGCTCAGGCTACAACAAATCCCTCAAATGTCCCATAAATCGAGTCCAGATGCTGCATATGTCACAGAAGAAAGCTCAGAAGCCAAAGTTCCAGAAACCAGGAGGTTAAACATTAGGTCAGATTTCATTTCCCAAAGTCAACTCTTTCTGCAGAGCTTTGACCTTCAGCAAAAGAAATGTATTTGTGTCACATTTGCTCTAAGAAGACTTCCAACTCTACGAGAGCCATGATAGTAAAAGACTTCCATTGCTGGTGCTTCTAGTCAATGCAGAGTTACTCTGTGAACCTAGAGGACTAAGGAGATGGAATCAACTAGCAACCAGCTTTAGGTCCTTGGAAAAGACTGCTCACCAAATTTAACTCATCATTTGTTCGCACTTTGCTGAGGACCAGTTTTCAGTTGTAACACGTGGAGGAAAACAAGGAGGACACCAAGGACACTCTCCACACCAGAAAACAGCATTTGAGGTAGGCCACAAAGTGGACAGTGTTCACGCTGGACAATGTGGTATAGAACCCAGAGGAGCTTCCACATGAAGCCCCAAAAAGAACATTCACAGGCATAGCCAGGCGAACAGTAGATGATGAGGGATCCAAAACTCTGGCCATGATGCAAATAGCCCCACCTATGACTAGGGACCAAAGCCCCACTACACACTGCCATATGTTAAATCTACCTTACAATGAACAGATATCTGCTGAGATGACCAGCATCTCACTTGCCCATTTCAGTATTCTCAACTAGCACCAGCTCTGGAGCCATGTCCCAGAGCTTCAGGTTTCTTTCTTTTGCACTGAGAAACCTGGGGACCACAGAGCATGACACTGCTCAGATAGCCCCTGGCTTATAGGCATCATGTCTTTTTACCCAACACAGACACAGAACACAATAAGGAATATGGGCTTGGAGTTTCTATATACACGAGACCAGCCTGAGCATCCATGGAGCCAGACCATAGAGCCGGGTTCAGGCACTGTACCTGCTACAAGATCTGAGCTGATAAGAATGAGCAAGTGGTGACCTGCACTGCAAAACCATGTGATGGGATGCTAAGGATGGGCATAGCCGTCCCAGAACAGTACACACCTGGGAGGGCTCTCGGGAAACAGAGCAGCCTTACCCAAGGACTGCACCAGATATCTATTGTGTGCTGGGCATGAATGGTCCTTTTCATGCATTCATACTGTGTCCCTTGTGTAGAGGAGGCAGTCCTTCATAGAAGGTAAGTAACTAATACCGCCTGGAGGTCTGAGGTACAGCTAGAAGCTGAACCAAGCCTACCTGTTACCAACACCAGAATCATTCAACAAATACATGCCACTCCTATGAGGCCACACAGGAAAAAGAGAGAAACCAACTTGATTTCTAGCCCAAGGCTACCCACTGGTCCTTTCACGGGCATTCCAGACAAAACAGGGATAACAGCAGCATCAGAAAAACCCGTAAGAGGAACAGGTATTCAGGGGAGGGTTAGACACTCCAGGTGAGAGTTTGAACTATCCCAGTTTCATTCCTGTTGCTGGGATAAAATACACTGACAAAAAGCAACCTAGGGGAGAAAGTTTAGCTCACAATTCCAGGTTACAGTCCATCATAGCAAAGAAGCTAATGTAGCAGGAACTACCTTATGACAGCGAGTCACACCACTATAGTCAAGAGTAGAGAAAGATGCATGCATTTCTGGGGCACAGCTAACACCAAATCCTGGATATTCATGTCCAGCAGTTAAGGCTTGTAACATAATTGGCTGGGTGCCAAAGGGTTTGGGTAGCCCCACCCCTCCACCTCTGTGGCCTACACAGCTTCTTAGGCTCAGGCCAGCGCCACTCCACAGCTGTAGATTTCCTTGGTGGATGCCCCACGGTCCTGGCATCTCCAGTATCCTAGGGTCTCCTTTGCAATAGAGACTTCACCTTCCCTGCTTCAATGGCATGTCAGAGCATATCTGCAGGGACTCCAAGGTTCCTGGTCTCAGCTCTCCATGACCCCCCTCAGTCCTGTATCTTTCATGTCTTTAAAATCAGTAACACATGGATGAGATGGAATTCCCAAGTTCTGCTGCCAGCTTGAGATGTAGCCCAGCCCCTTTGAACCACAGTTCTATGAGCTTCTGTGTGCTGACCCTAAGGAAAGGCTTTCCTATTTTCCCAGTGCAGTGGAGGAAACTTCTTTGTAATGGTGCTGATTTCTCCATCACTTACAGCTGCTTCTTTAGTGCTATCCTGCCTTAAAATTTCTTCAGCCAAACAAATCGGTCCATTATCTGTAAATTCAATTCACTCAGGCCCTCATGATACAAGCAAAATGAAGCCAGGTTCCTGGCCAAAACATCATAAAGTGGCCCCTAGCACATTCCTGATAAGTCATTGTTGCTCCTCTCTAAAACCTCATGAGCTAGGTCTCTACTGTCTGCATTTCGGGCATTATTGTCTCCCAAGTTCCCATTAGAACAGCTCTTTAAGCTCTGCTTTCGGGCATCCAAAGGCTTTTCCAGTCTAACATAACAAATACCTCCATAATTCCTCCCAAAATACAGTTCCAAGGCTTAAACAGCATATATCATCACAGCAATGGCTCCACTCCTCAGTACCAATTTCTGTTCTAGTTTAATTTTTGTTGCTGTGATAAAAATACCCTGAGAAAAAACAACTTGGGTGAAAATGGGTTCTGTTTTCACTAATAATTCCAGGTTGCAGTCTATCATAAACAGGGAAGACAAGGTGACAGGAACTTTCCAACAGCTAGTCACATCATATCCAGAGTCATATCCACAGTCAAGGCCAGAGAGAAACGAAATGCATGTATGCTTACTACTCAGCTCACTTTCTCCATTTTTACACAGGCCAGGACCCAAACCCATGGAATGGTGCTGACCAGAGCCAGCTAGTTCTTCCCTTAAATTAACATCATCAAAACAATCTCCCACAGACATGCCCATGGGCCCATATGATGGAGACAATCCCTCATTAAGACTCTCTTCCCAGGTGATTCTAGATTATGTCAAGTTGACAATTAAAAATAACCATCACACCAGCAAAGAAGGAAGCGTATAGAAAACTTTCTGGATGTGATGCTCATCGGCTCACAAGGCCCAGAGACTCTTGCCAACAGGCACAGTTGGATTTGGACTGCAATGTGCAGGACCAGGCAGGAGGCAGTAGTGAATTCCTTATACTACATAACCATCCCCACAGGCTTAGGCCCTCAGAGGCCCATGGGATGGCAGGAGGCATCAAGCTCAGAATGGCAAAAGGACAGTGGCCCCTTCAGAATGGCTGAGTCCGCATTTGAGGAACCCCCCACCCCCACCCTTCACTCCAGGGCTGCCACTCAAGGGACTTAAGTACAGCCATTCAATGTACACAAAACACAAATGTCTTCAGGGCAGCCACAGGTGGGTGGGATTAAACAGAAGTGTCCATCTAGGAGCAAAGCAGAAGAGGCAGAGATAAGCATCTAGAACTGGCTCTAGGAACAAACCAAAGGGAAGGTGAACGTGAAGATAATGAGCCACTGGAGTCCCAGAGCCCCTTGTCCAGCTATGTGGCCTGTGCAAGTCACTTGGCCTCTCTGGGTCCCAGTTTCCTCATGGGTAAATGAAGGGCCTAGGCTTCCTCTAATCCAGACCTCCTGTAACCTGCTGCCAGATGCAGGAGATAGTGCCCAAACACCACAGTCCTACAGGACACGCTGAAAAGAGGCTCCAGCTGGCTCTACAGGGCAGAAGCTCAAGGGATAAGGTCTGCTCTGTGCAGGTTCTGGGACTCAATGATCCGCTGTTCTTCACAAGCCACCTCATAGCCCTTGACCAGCTGATGAGAAAATGAGGCCACATGAGTAACACACAGGGCACCCTGGTCACCATTCTACTGGGACTCCAGATTTCACAGAGCAGTCCCTGTTTTGGAGAAACAGGAAAGAACCACCCAAATCGACAGGCATTAAGGCATTAAGGCACAGTGCTCAAATGTCAGACAACCAGGTGTTCCAATACCAATTCAGCTGCTTGCAGCTACTTGGCTCTGAGAAAACTGGGCCTGGGGCCATAACTGCGCAATCTCCTTCACACAGGACAAGCACTTTGAAGACCCAGTCCAAGGTAGGCTCTAGCATGCTGCTGCCTCTCGGGATCATTCAATGGCGGAAACTGCTGTGCCCCCTGACAATGATGAACACACCTAAGAGAGCTTGGGAGAGTCCCCAGCCCTCACCCTTCTCAGGACTGAGACTAGCAAAAAAAGGACTCCCAGCAAACTCTCCCAGGAAAAAAAGGACTTGCTAAAGGTCATTCCAGAAACAATCCCAAGAAGAGCTGAACAATGGCCTCTCATCTCTTATCCTTCCTTCATGACAAGTACTGGACAAACATGAGCTTTGCAACTTAAGAGGTGTGGCGCAGTGAGTTTGTGTGTGTGTGTGTGTGTGTGTGTGTGTGTGTGTGTGTGTGTGTGTATGTGTATACATATGAGTGTACAGGTGGATGGAGGCCAGATTATCACCTTATTTTTTGAAACAGGGTCTCTCACTGAATCTGGAGCTTACCAATTCAGCCAGCCTGGCTGGCAAGCCCCAGGGATCCTCCAATCTTTGTCTTCCCGGTGCTAGGGTTACAAACATAGAGCTACAGACCACCCCACCTGGCTTTTTATGTGGGTACTGGGGATCTGAACTCAGGTCCTCATGTTTATAGGGCAAGCACTTTACCAACTGAGCCTCTCCCCAGCACATAGTGGGGATTCTTAAGGTCACTGGGGACATACTCTTGAAGGGGACACTGCGACTCCAACCCCTTCCTCTTCCATTCTTTTAATTCCCAGCCATGTGAACACTGTGCTCTACCATGTGTTCCTGCCCTTGCTACCTGATACCTGAGACTTAAAGCAATGGGTCTGTCTAATCATAGCAGAAATGCTAAAACTATTATCTAAAATAATCCTCTGGCTGGGGCTATAGCTCAGTGGTAGAGCACTTGCCTAGTATGGAAGAGGCCCTAGGTTCAATCCCTACTACAGAAAGTAAAATAAAATGATAAATAAACCTCTCTTTACAGACTGATTATCTCAGTATGACTCTGCCAACTCAGGCTGCCCCTCTCCCATTGCTCTCCTCTCCCAGGTGGAGGAGACAGCAAGTCTATCATCCCAACTGCCTCTTCTCTAAGATGGACAGGTCTCTTGCTACCAATTTACCTTGAGTGCACATTCTCAAAGCTCCTTGCTCCCACAGGCCACATCTGCATCCTCACAGGCAGCTCCAGTCACTCCAGGAATCCCTTGCTCTGTGTCTTCTGCCCACCCTCCAGATAAGCAGTAACCTAGAACCACCAAACCAAATTAACAGCATACCCGATCTTGTGCAGGTGTCCAAACACTGGCTGATCCATCTGTGCACCTGGCAAGGTCAATGAAGTCCCACCAGAATTGCACCCTGGCCA
>NW_008353245.1:0-514 GCF_000622305.1 Nannospalax galili | reverse complement strand
TCAAAGGAACAGTTAATCAAGAAGATATTACAATCCTTAACATATAGGCACTAAATTCTGGTGCACCAAAATTCATAAAAACAACACTACAGGACTTTTGGATACAAATTAACCCCAACTCAGTAATAGTAGGGGACTTCAATACCCCACTGTCTCCATTAGACAGGTCAGCTGGACAAAGAATAAACAGAGAGATGTCTAATAGACATCTTTCAATTATTATACCCAAACACCAAAGAATACAATTTTCACTCAGCACCTCATGGGACTTTTTCAAAAACTGACCACATACTGGGCCACAAAACAAACCTCAATGAATACAAAAATATTGAAGTAATTCCATGCATTCTATCGGACCACAAAGCAATAAGGCTCAAAATCAACAATGGACAAAGCTCTAGTCACTACACAAACTCATGGCAATTGAACAACACACCCCTAAACAATGAGTAGGTCAAAAGAAAAATTAAGAAAGAAATAAAAGAATTTCTGGAATTCAACAAAAAGGACAATA
>NW_008353244.1:0-380 GCF_000622305.1 Nannospalax galili | reverse complement strand
AAGAGCATATACAGCTGCTTGCAATTCATTTTGCTGTGCTGAATTACAAGGAGTAAAGAAAACTTTATATAAGTGATCATGCACCCAAAAAGCACACCTTCCTCATTTTTTTCCATCAATAAAAACAGGAATTGCATCAGCAATAGGTACCTCAGCTATAATTGAATTCACTACAAAAGGATGAGTTTGAAGAAACTGCCAAAAAGCACCAGCAGGTTTATTATAATGTATTAATCCTACAAAGTCTGCTAAAGCTATTTGTAATGCATCAATCCATGCAAACAAGAATTGAAAATAATCTTGAGGTACAGAATTATAAATATCATGTATATCTGCTCCACTTATAGCAATACTCCTGTTATGACCTTGCATAATTAATG
>NW_008353243.1:0-398 GCF_000622305.1 Nannospalax galili | reverse complement strand
AGAAAGAATAGTTCTAACAATGTGTTTATAATAGTAAAAACGAATGACCTGTAGCATTTTGTGTCAAAACACGTTTCCTACGAATTGTATCAAAAAGAGCATTGTCATGAATATCAGTCTCTTTGCTTAAGAGAAATAGCTCTCATTTGTTTATCTAACTGCTTGCTTTCTGTAGAAAGAACAGTAGTTCTAACAATGTGTTTATAATAGAGAAAATGAAAGAACAGAAGCATTTTCTGTTAAAATCCGTTTCCTACAAATTTTATGAAAAAGAGTATTTCCAAGAATGGCAGTCCCTTTGCTTTAGAAAAATATGTGTCGTTTGTGTATCTAAGAGCTTGCTTTCTGTAGAAAGATAAGTAGTTCTAACAATGTGTTTCTACTAGTGAAAACGAATG
>NW_008353242.1:0-920 GCF_000622305.1 Nannospalax galili | reverse complement strand
TGAAGTCATATTCTCACACTCTGAATGGCATTTTGGAATATTTTGATGTCATTTTGGTGCAATGTTATGCGCCATTGGTGCATTCTCATGTCATATTGGATCATTGTGACGTCACAATGGAGCACTGTGAAGTCAGAATGTAACAGTGTGATGGCACCAGGGAGCATTGTGTTTTCACATTTGAGGATTTTGATGTGACAAGGGAACATTGTGAAGGCATATTGTAACATTTTGATGTTGGAGAAATATAGTGACCCTTGGGGAGTTAGTGTTCGCACTTTGTAGCATTGTGGTGTCATTTTGATGCGTTGTGAAGTCAAATTTGAACATTGTGAAGTCATTGTGAAGTTAGAATGTAACAGTGTGATGGCACCATGGAGCATTGTGTTGTCACATTTGAGGATTGTGATGTGACACGGGAATATTGTGAAGGAGTGTTTGAACATTGTGAAGCTATATTAGAGAAATCTAATCGCACTTGTGGAGTTAGTGATGGAACTTGGAAGCATTGTGGTGTCATATTGAAGCATTGTGAAACCAAATTTGAGCATTGTGAAGTCATGTTATAACACTCTGAATATCATTTTGGAATGTTATGATGTCACATTGTTGCACTTTGATGTCACATTGGAGCATTGTGATTCACACTGGAGCATTGTGACGTCACATTGGATCATTCTGACGTAACAATGCATTGTTAAGTCAGATCATAACAGCGTTTTGGCACCATGGTGCATTGTGATGTCACATTTGAGGATTTTGATGTGACAAGGGAATGTCGTGAAGGCACATTTTAACATTTTGATGATATGTTGGAGAAATATAATGGCACTTGGGGAGTTAGTGTTGGCACATTGCAGCATTGTGATGTCATATTGAAGCATTGTGAAGTCATACTGTAACACTCTGAATGGCATTTT
>NW_008353241.1:0-445 GCF_000622305.1 Nannospalax galili | reverse complement strand
GTTCAGCTCCTTAGCCCATCTTTCAATTGGGTTGCTTCTTGTCTTGTTTCTTGTTCTTGTTTCTTGCTTCTTGTTTTTTAAGTTCGTTATATATTCTGGTAATTAAACCTCTATCAGATATATCGCTGGTGAAGATTTTCTCCCATTCTGTGGGTTTTCTGTTTCTTTCCTTGGTTGTTTCCTTTGATGTACAGAATCTTTTTAGTTTAATGAGGTCCCACTTGTTGATTCTTGCCCTTGTTTGCTGGGCTATTGGTGTCCAGTTTAGAAAGTCCTTTCCTACACCTATATCTTGTAGGTTTTTCCCAATGTTTTCTTCTAAGAGTTTCAGAGTTTCAGGCTTTACATTGAGGTCTTTGAGCCATTTGGAATTAGCTTTTGTGCAGGGTGAAATATAGGGGTTGAGTTTCATTCTTCTACAAGTGGAGATCCAGTTTTGCCAGCA
>NW_008353240.1:0-800 GCF_000622305.1 Nannospalax galili | reverse complement strand
GTAACCCTAAACCTAACCCTAGTATTAACATTTGTCCTAACTTTAACCCTGTCTTTAGACCTAACCTTAATCTAAAACATAATCCCAGACCCAACACTAACCCTAACACTAATCGAGACCCTACCCATAATCCTAACCCAAGGACTAAACCTAAACCATAACCTTAAACCTGACCCTAGACCTAACCCCTCTCCTAACCCTCAACCTAAAAATAACTGTGCCCTACCTCTAACTCCAATCCTAACACTAAGTCTAATCATAACCGTACACCTAGAACTAGACCTAAACCTAACCCTAAAATTCAACATATACCTAACCTTAAGTATAACTCTAATATTCAACCTTGACCGAAACCTTACTCTAACGCTAGTCCTAGGCATAAACCAAACCCTAACCACAGCCCTAAACATAACCTGAACCCTAAGCCTAAACCTAACCCTTAACCTAACCATAGCCTCCAAACTCACCCAAGTCTAGTCATAATCACAATCCTAAATTTTACCTAACCTTATCCCTAAACATAACCCTAGAAATAACCCTAAACGTAAAGCTAACCCTAATCCTAATCCTTAACTAAGTCCTGGGCCTAAACCTAACCTCAAGCCTAGCCTTAACCCTAACCCTAACCAAAACCCAAATCTTTACCTAATCTACTCCTGCACTCACCCAAACCGTAGCAGTAAACCTAACCATAACCCTAAACATAACCTTACCTTAACCCCTACATTATCCCTCACTAAAACCCTACGCCTAAACTTAACCCTACCTTAATCCTAACACTAAACCTAAGCCTAAACATG
>NW_008353239.1:0-328 GCF_000622305.1 Nannospalax galili | reverse complement strand
ACATCCATGCAGGCAAAGCATTCATACACATAAAATTTTTAAAAATAATAAGTTAAAAAAAATAAAATATGATGTATATGACCAAATTTATAAAGAACAAAATTGTTAATGAATATATATTATAAATGTAAAATATAGAAAGGGTAATGGATGGGGCTGGAGAGACGGCTCAGTGGTTAAGAACCTTAGCCTGGCTGCCCTTGCAGGAGACCCAGGTTTGATTCCCAGCACCCACATTGTGGCTAACAGCCATCTACAACTCCAGATTCAGGAGATTGAACGCCCTCTTCTGACTTCTGTGGGCACTGCACAACATAGGTGCACTTAC
>NW_008353238.1:0-305 GCF_000622305.1 Nannospalax galili | reverse complement strand
TAGCATTTGGATATCATATTGAAGCAATATATTGGCACAGCAGGGAATTGTGTTGGCTCATTGGAGTATTGTGATGTCGCAAAGGAACACTGAGAAGTCACAGGTTAGCATTGTGATAGCACATTGAAACAATACAATGGCACATGGGGTGATAGTGTACATTGGAGCATTGTGATGTCACAAAGGAACACTGTGAATTCATATTGTTACATTTTGATGGCACTATGGAGCAATATATAGGCGCATGGGGCATTACTGGAGCATTGTGATGTCACAGTGGAACATTGTGAAATGCCAAAGAAACA
>NW_008353237.1:0-1001 GCF_000622305.1 Nannospalax galili | reverse complement strand
GTATTTCTGGTCAGTGCCTCAGTATTTCTGGAACAGGGTAGCCAGGGTAAAGCCAAGGGAAAACTTCCTCTACCTTTTGAGCATGGTTTGATTCTTTTCCCTTGTCCAGGTAGTCTCAGGGTAATTTTCATAGCAGTATGTTTTGAAATCTTGTTCATATTTATGCGTTCTTTTTGAGAACAGTAATTTAGAGACCAATTTACTCCCTTTTGGAACATTGTTTTGTAATGGTGCTTTACCTTGGTGGGGGGTCATGTTTCCTTGGTTTATCATATTTTTACTATTTGGGGGATGAGCTCTGGGCATCTATTTGGTCTGTCTGTTGTTTTTCCCAAAATTTTTTAGCCAGGAGAATGGAATCCCAAGGTGAGGTTTCAGGATGGGTTTCTTTGGGGGTTGTCTCAAGAGGACAGAACCAGATTGGGGATGTAGGTAGGGGGGTAGGCTGTTTTACTAGGTTCAGCTGTGGTCTAAGCCCACAGCAACTGTGTAAAGAGGGTGTGTACTGAGTCCTGGAGTAGAATGACTGGTGGAGCCACTTGGTTGGGATCTGGAGGTGTGTGCTAGGGGCCGGTTCTGAGTGGTTCAGGGACAGTCACCTGAGTCAGAGGAGTGGCCCAAAGAATGGAGGTGAAGCAAATTAAAAGTGATTTGAGAAGGGGTGTGGCATGGGCATGTTTGGAAATGTGAGGTAACAGGAACCTGAAGCCCAGTGGGCGGGAACAGAGCAGAAGTGGAGCGTTGCCAAAATCTGGCCGGACCATAGAGCATGTAGGGCCTGGAAACACCAGTAAGACCTAGGGAGACCAGGTGTAGGTTTGAAGAGAAACTTCACGGAAGTCACAGGAACCACGCGGAGCGGTTGGTGCAGAGTCAGGGTGGAAGAGAGTGTGGACAGAGCTGGAGGCCTTTGGAAAGACTCTTGGTCACGTGATCGGAGTTTCCCAGGGCACTCTGCCTTCACAGTTGGGGGCTGGGAGCTACAGCAGGTCCCTGAAACT
>NW_008353236.1:0-235 GCF_000622305.1 Nannospalax galili | reverse complement strand
AACAAAAATCAGAGCAGAAATTAATGAAATAGAAACAAAAAATACAAAGAAAGAATGAATCCAAGAAGTGATTCTTTGAAAAGATAAACAAGATTGACAGACCACACTAACCCAGTTAACCAAAAGAAAGAAAGAGCACCTCCAAATCTACAAAATCAGAGATGAAAGGGGAAGCATCACAACACACACCAAAAAGATCCAGAATATTATAAGGGAATACTTTAAAAACCTATAT
>NW_008353235.1:7256-14505 GCF_000622305.1 Nannospalax galili | reverse complement strand
CTGGGGTCTCTGCACAGCTTGTAAACATAGCCAGATGTCTAGAAATCTCTCCTGAGCTCAGCTGCTCATTCCCTCCACTACAGAAGCTGTTAAGTTGTTCTATAGAGCTAGACGGGGGCTCTGGGAGTGATCCAAGCTTGTGCCTTCTCTGCCGTGTGGTGTTTTGTTTTCCTTTGAGTCTCATAAGTCTCCTCCTTGTCCTCCTCTGGCCTAGAGGGAATGTTTCAGTTCAGAGGAAACTTGTACAATACTGTGTGTGCCTCTCCCTCTGGGTGGCCTTCTTCCCTGTGTCTGTCTCTCTGAGATCTCTACTCATAAATCATAGATATTGGAGGTTTGAATCACTCTAATTCAGTATGACCTCATTTTATTTTATAAATTTTATCTTCCAAGACCCTCTTTCCAAATAAGATCATCTTTTAAGCTTCATGATTGCACATTCACTAAACCACATTCTGATGCTGTTTGCTGATCGACTACCTTGCTCTGTCCCTTACCAAGTCAAAGGTTGCTCTGTCCCTTATCAAGCTAAAGTTTACTGTTTTGGTTGATTGTTTTTAATGGTATTGGGGATGACCCACAGGACACCACACAGGTGTGGTGTGCTGGATAGCTTTAGTGTCAACTTGACACACCTGGGTTGAGGGAACCTCAATTGGGGAACTGCCTCCATTGGACTGGCCTATGGCCATGTCTGTGGGGCATTTTCTTGATTGTTGAGTGATGTGGGAGGGCCCAGCCCACTGTGGGTAGTGCCACTCCTAGGCAGGGAGGCCTGTGTTGGATAAGAAAGCAGGCTGAGCAGGGGCCAGGGGAGCAAGACAGTAAGCAGCGTTCCTCCATGGCCTGTGCTCTAGCTCCTGCTTCCAAATTCCTGCCCTGAGTTCCTACCTTGGGCTCCCTGATGAACTGTGACCTGGGAGATATAAGCTGAATAAACTCCTTCCCCCCCAAGTTGGTATTGGTCAGAGTGTTTTGTCACAGCAATAGAGAAACAGACTAAGACAGTAATTGGTACCAGAGAGTGGGATATTGCTGTGCAGACCTGACCTTGGTATTTTTGGGAGGACTGTGGAAGTGTTCCAAACTTTAGGCTGGAAAAGCCATTGTGTGCTTAGAGTTTGTTGCTGTGGAGCTTGGAACAGTTATGTTGAAAGAGTTGTGGACAATGGAGGCCTGGCTTGTGAAGCTTCACAGGGAAGTGGAGACTATCAGGGCTGTTCGTGTGAGATTTTGAATTGAGAATCTGTGGGTTCTGGTCGGCTGGGGCTGAAGAATCAGCTGTGATTAAGAAGAGACCAGAACTCGAAGTAAAACCTTTGCTTTTGGGGGACAATTGATGCTGGTTAGCTGGGGCTGAAAAATCAGCTGCAAGTAACAAGATACTAGCATCACTGTGGTGAAATCTGGGGGGTGTTTCCTCAGGGTTAGGACCTGAGCTTCCATCTCTAGCTGGAAGCAGGACTTGGTAATGTGTGAGAGTCTCCTGCATGGTTCTGATGTTGAAATTGTGAAGGGGTCACAGAGAGCAGCTGAGGCTTGGCACTCTGAGAGGCCAGGAAAGGCCATAAGTGAAAGCGCAGCTTCAGTTGCAGTGAAGACCCCATGATGGAAGGGGTCATGGAGAGACTCTGAGGCTTTGCACCCTAAGAGGCAAGAAGAGGCCATTGGTGAAGGTGTAGCCTCAGTTTCAGTGGAGACCCCAAAATTTAGAGATTCCAGGACCAAGGGACGACCAAGGACAGCAGTAGGTGTGGAATGGAGCTGGCCTGGGTCTGCGTGATGTGCTGTGCCCTATTCTTCCCTTTGAAATAAGACAGTACTTGTTTTGGATTTTACAGAAGCCCACAGTTAAGAGACTTTTAAAAGAGACTATGAATTTTTAAGTGTTTGGATTTTTTAAGGACTGTGAGGTTTTTAAGGTTGTACTGTCTTATGTTGTGATATTAATGTTAACATCATATCTTGGAGACAAGAATTGGAAAGGGTATGGTTTAATCCTGATGTTTGTGTGTCAAGTTGACAAGGGTCAATTGTACTGGATAGCTTTAGTGTCAACTTGACACACCTGGGTTGAGGGAGCCTCAATCGGGGAATTGCCTCCATTGGACTGGCCTATGGCCATGTCTGTGGGGCATTTTCTTGATTGTTGAGTGATGTGGGAGGGCCCAGCCCACTGTGGGTAGTGCCACCCCTGGGCAGGTGGGCCTGTGTTGGATAAGATAGCAGGTTGAGCAGGGGCCAGGGGAGCAAGCCAGTAAGCAGCATTCCTCCATGGTCTGTGCTCCAGCTCCTGCCTCCAGGTTCCTGCCCTGAGTTCCTACCTTGGGCTCCCTGATGAACCGTGACCTGGGAGATGTAAGCTGAATAAACCCCTTCCTCACCAAGTTGGTATTGGTCAGAGTGTTTTGTCACAGCAATGGAGAAACAAGCTAAGACATTTGGTAAGTACTTTACCACTGAACCACAGCTCCATTCCATGTTTCTTGATATAAACTCAAGGAACCAGTCTGTCTCAAAGGATTTGCTTCTAACTAAACCTTGAGGCCACATTCCCAGAAGTGGGTGTCTTAATATCACATGGGAACTTCCACAAACATTTATCATGCCTTAGTAGTATTCCTGACAGCAAGTATGTTGTGTTCGTTGAATTACTATACATGTCTGCACACTAAGCATTGGATACAGCCTCATACCAAGTGGTCGTTCAATAATTTAATTACTGATTTTTTTATTGAACCCTGTACTTGACCTAATACATGACACAATACGTGTCTTTAAACCCAGTACTCAGGAGACAGGAAAGCAGATCTCTGTAAGAGTAAAGCTATCATGGTTAACATAGCAAGTTCCAGGCCAGCTGGGCCTACAGGGAGAACCTGTCTCAAAAAACCAAACCAATCAATCAATTAATCAGTCAGTCAGTCAATCAATCAATCAAACACTTTGGTTTAAGCTTAGGTAATTCAAATTGGACCATAAAAAGTTTGGTACCCTCAGTTTTCACTAATTCAGATTACAATGATCAAATTCTTGTTATGGTTTATTCACAACTATTCCAAGAAATTGCAACTTTAACTTAATTGGCACAATTGATTTATTGTTCACTGGTAGAATCAGGCATCCATTTGTCACTAAAAACTAATGAGAAATGAACAGATATTGCCCAGTACTCAATCAACAAAGCTCTCACAACAGATGGTACATTTATTTCTTAATAAATATCTTATGCTAAGACAACAAGTAAATTTATTTGTTAATAAATGTATCATGATATTAGGAGAAAATGTCAGAATAATGCAAAAATGGAAATATTTTAGGACCAAGACACTCCCAAAATTACACAGGCTATTGGCACAGCCCTTGATTGCCTCGCAGAACTTGAAAATAAGACCCTATTGCTAAAGACAAGACATACTTTGGACACAGGACTTGGAGCAATCAAGCTGGAACTGACCCAGAAGTCTTCTCCCTGAAGACTAGCTCTCATAGTAGTGATTAGCAGATGCTAGGCAAGTGTCCACAGGAGAAAGCCAATAAATGATCTGCCCCAGCTGTAAAGCTTATGAATGACAACAATGACTAGCCCAGCAAACTGTCTCTATCAGGACAATAGTGGTATTTTTATCTTGGAGGTCATGAACAGCTGTCTAACTGGACTACTCAGTGGAAGAGCACTTATATGTGGTACTGTAAACACAGCCAAGTGCACATGTGCCGGGGGTTCGAACCAGCGACCCCTGGGCAGTGACGATTGGGGATGAGTAAGCACACCGTTTGCCAGCCCACGCTGCCCCCACGACCAGGGACACTCAGACACAATGGGGAGTCTAGTCAAGCAGGGACTTATTTATTGCAGGTGTTACAGAGCTTATAAAGGCACCTGGAACGCCCCCCCAGGGTGTATCTTAAGGATGGTCACACACTGATCATGCACTCCTCAGCAGTGCGGAAGTATTCTTCAGACTTTCAAAGCAAGCCAGGCCGCGCCCCCAGTAACTTCCTCTGGGACCTATGCAAGGTAGGGCCTTTAGGTCCCCACACATCTCTATTACTCCCAACTATTAAGCTTAACAGTGAAGACAAAGCTGTCCACGTTAGACTTGTTTTCACCTATTTTACTCCTCTTCCTCCTTTCCCTCCTCCTCCCTCTCCTCTTCCCTAGCATCTTCCATCTCTTTTCTTACTTTCAGTCTTTTCCTTCTCTTCTTCCTCCTCCTCCTCTTCCTCCTCCTTTTCCTCCTCCTCCTCTTCCTCCTCTTCTTCTTCATCCTCCTCTTTCTCCTCCTCTTCCTCCTGCATGTGCTCATCTCTACAATATCCCACTTCACCAAAGGCCCAAAAGTAACAGGGTTAAGTGACCACAGACTGAAGTATCTGAAACTATGAACCAGCATAACCCTCACCTCCTTTATAAGGTAGAAATGGGGCTGGAGAGATGGCTCAGCAGTTAAGAGCACTGAGTAAGTAACTAAGATGGTCTTTCTACTATAAATGGGAGTTTAGTATCCCCCCCAAAGGCCTATGTGTTAAAGACTTGGTCCTCAGAGACATGGTGTTGGGATGAAAACTTTAAGATGTCTGGCCCAATGGGTGGTCTTTTGGTCATTGGGGGTGCATGGGAGCCCCAGTCCTTTTATTTTTTCACTTCCCCTCGCTGGCCACGAGGACAGTGACGTTGCTCTGTGACATGCTCCCACTCGAGTGCACTGCCACAGGCCTAACACGACGGAGTCAGCTTTCACAGACTGCAACGCCTGAATCTGTAACCCAAACAAACCTTTTCTCTTTTTAGGTTGGTTAACTATATCAGGTCTTGTTACTGTGACAGGAAACTGACACTCTCATCTTTGAAGCATAGAGATTTCACTGAAGTGTGTCTAAAGGTTGTTGTTCCTTAATTCGCTCTTTCTAAGCTTCTGTGGCTCTTTCAGTCAGACAGGGCAGGCATTTCTTCAGTGTAGAGAATCTGCTCACATTTGGCTTTATGACCTGCTCATCCACATTCTTCATGTCATCTCCATACTCGTGCATTTGTTCTCCAGAAGAGACCCACCGAGTCACGGGCTCTAACATTTTGGGGGCTCGTCCCAGGATTCGTGGGGTCTTCTGGGGATCAAAGGACTAATGGGGGCAGAGTTTCTTTTCTCTGGACAGGGCAGTGTAAATCGAGGGTGGCTCCCTCGTGTCTGTAAAATCCAGAATAAAGCGGGAATCACCATCCCGTGTCTGGTCTCGGGTTCGAGTCCCGAGCAGGGAAGTCCGGGTTCGAGTCCCGGCACCTAGGGTCCGAGTGTCTCAGCCCTGGGGAGGAAGCCCGATCGGCAGAAACCTGGCGCCAGAGGAAGAGGAGGTCGAGCTCGTTACCTTGAGGCAGTCTGAGTGGATGCCTTTTGGGAGAATCACGAGGAGTCTCCGGGATCCTGAAGGTGAGAGTGAAGGTGGTGAATGTGGTGTGCGCCAGGGTGAGAGGAGGACCAGTCCAAGCAAATGCAATGAGATGTGGTGCGCGTGCTTGATGGTGGTGCTAATTGTTTTACTGGGGGGGGTCTGGTTTTGTATTTTTCTCTATGCTCTCTATTTTAAAACCTTCCTTTCCTCCTTTTCCTTCTATTTATTCTCTGTATCTCCCACCCCTCTCCATCCCTCTCTCCGGCCACTGAGAAAGCCCTGCGGGCATGGGTCGAGCTAGTAAGAGCCACAGGGCGCTCGCCGCTGAAAGATTCCCATGAGAGGATAAGGGGGTCCCAGGCGTGAATCCCAGATAAATTCACGTCCCCCGCAGAAGAAAAACTGGGCAACGACAGGCACCCATCCACAAGCACACCCACTGGCCATCATTGTTTAGAGTGGCATCTTTACTTCTCCTTTTCATCTCTCTCTCTCTCTCTTCTGTGACCTCCACCGTGGGCCAGACTCAGGCCACTCCTAAAAGTCTAATCCTCTCTCACTTCTCGGAGGTGAAGGAACGGGCTTTGAAATTGGGCCCTAGCATCAGGAAGGGTAAGTTTGGCACTTTCTGCTCGACTGAATGGCCCATCTTTGGAGTAGGTTGGCCAACTCAGGGGTCCCTTTCCCTGGACACTATCGGCAAGGTCAAGGCTGTCATTACCCAGCCTGACCCAGAGGGCCACCCAGATCAACTCCCCTATATCCTTTTGTGGGAGAATCTGGCAGAGGATCCCCCATCCTGGCTAAGGCCCCTCTTGGTGAGAAAGCCTCATGCTTGCCCACCAAAAGTCTCCATCATGGTCGCCCAGGAAGGTTTGAAGTCCTCCAGTCGCAGAGGCGGGGATCCTAGTGCTCCACCAGTTTTCCCCAAGAGCTCCTCCCTCTACCCCCCTTTACCTGTTGAGCAGCCGCCACCTTATGCAGCTCCACGAGGTGGAGAAGCTGAGGCGGCCTACGGAAGGGGGGATGGAGCTGGGGGTCCACATGGGAATCCAGTGGTTGCCCCCTCCCAAGACTCCTCTACAGGAGAGGATGGACGACCTGGAGAGGCAGGAGGAATGCAACTAAGGTCTCAGGGAAATAGGGACCGAATAGGAGAGGCCCCCTCCTCCACCACAGGAGGGGCTGTGCCAGTGCTGCCAATACAAGCAATCAGCAGCCCAGATGACCAACAGTATCAATACTGGCCATTCTCCTCTAGCGATCTTTACAACTGGAGGACCCAAAACCCCCCATTTTCTGAAGACCCCAAGTGTCTTATAGGTTTGGTGGAATCTATTATGTTCACTAATTGCCCCATGTGGGACGACTGCCAGCAGCTGCTCCACACCCTCTTCACCACTGAGGAGCAGGAGCGGATCCTTAATGAAGCCAGGAAGAACGTCCTCAGAGAAAATGGGAGGCCCACTACTCTTCAACCTGCCATCGATGAGGCGTTCCCCCTCACACATCCAGATTGGGATTTTAGGACGGCAGAAGGTAGGGAACGTCTTCGAGTCTATCGCCAGACTCTAATGACCGGTCTCCAGGCTGCTGCAAGACGGCCCACTAATCTGGCTAAGGTAAAAACAATTGTTCAGGGAGAAACCGAAAGCCCAGCCGCATATCTGGAAAGGCTATTTGATGCCTATAGGCAGTACACCCCTATAAACCCAGAGGCAGAAGAACACAGGTCAGCTGTGGTTCTCTCTTTTATTAACCAGGCAGCCTCTGATATTAGGAGAAAACTTCATAAGCGGGAAGACCTAGGAGAGATTTCAATCAGGGAAATGTTGCAACAAGCAGAAAAGGTTTTTAA
>NW_008353235.1:5613-6811 GCF_000622305.1 Nannospalax galili | reverse complement strand
GTTGGGAAGGCATCAGGTTTCCCACTCCTTCCTGGTTGTGCCTGAGAGTCCCGCACCTTTGCTGTGTAGAGACTTGCTCACCAAGATCAGGGCACGTATCCATTTTGAGCCTAAAGGGATAAAAGTCATGAACTCAGAAGGACAGCCCCTGCAGCCAGTATGTGTGTTGTCTTTATCTCTGGCTGTTGAATATCACCTATTCCCGGAGGCCCTAGAAAAGGGGAGCCAGGGAGACATGAGTTCCTGGTTGCAAGAATTCCCTTCTGCCTGGGCTGAAACCGGAAGAGTTGGCCTCGCTAAGCACCTGGCCCCGGTGGTGGCCCAACTCAAAGCCATGGCTCTGCCCATTCAGGTCCGGCAGTACCCGATGCCAGAAGAGGCTAGGAAGGGAATAGTGCCTCACATCCATAGACTGCTAGAAATAAAAATCCTTAAACCCTGTCAGTCAGCATGGAATACACCCCTGCTTCCTGTGAGAAAGCCTGGCAGTGGAGATTACAGACCAGTGCAGGATTTGCAAAGGGTAAATGAAAGGGTAGAGGACATTCACCCCAAAGTGCCCAATCCATACACCCTACTTAGCCCCCTGCCACCATCTCATGTGTGGTATACCACCCTAGACTTGAAGGATGCTTTCTTCAGTGTCCCTCTCGCTGAAGTCAGTCAGCCCTTGTTTGCCTTTGAGTGGCAAGAACCAGGAGGGGGGAAGATAGGGCAGCTCACTTGGACCAGACTGCCACAAGGCTTTAAGAACTCTCCCACCTTGTTCAATGAGGCACTAAGCCAAGATCTGGAGCCCTTCCGCAAAAGGCACCCCCATGTGACTCTGCTGCAGTATGTGGATGACCTGCTGCTGGCTACAGCAACTCATGAAGAGTGCATGGAAGCTATGAAGAACTTGTTGGCTGAACTGGGAAGCCTGGGATATCGGGCCAGCGCCAAAAAGGCGCTGAGGTCAGTGGTTTACTTAGGGTACAAGGCCAGAGGTCAGTGGTTTACTTAGGGTACAAGATAGTGGAAGGGGCCAGATGGCTGACACAAGCCATAAAACAGACTATCCTGACCATTCCTGTGCCTTCCTCTCCCCGGGGAGTGAGGGAATTCCTTGGCTCAGCTGGGTTTTGCAGACTCTGGATCCCAAGGTATGCAGAGATAGCCCGTCCATTGTATGAAGCCACCAAAGAAGGACCGGATTGGA
>NW_008353235.1:2598-3319 GCF_000622305.1 Nannospalax galili | reverse complement strand
TGCTTGCCCTAGTTTCCAGACAGGATGGTGGAAGCAACATTGTGGGGGTGCTGAAAGTTTTTATTATGCTGAATGGGATTGGGTAGAGACTAGCGATGGACAGGAGAGACGGAAAGCTTCCCCTGATTTAATTGACATGAGATTTATCAATCCGTACGACAGGCAAAAAGTATCTCTTGAAGCTAATAAGATAAAAATCACCTTTACCTCAAAAGGAAAACAAGATAGGAGGTGGACAAGTGGGCTGACATGGGGCCTGAGACCTAACTCATGGCCACCGACTATAGGGGTTATGTTTCAGATCTTCCTCAAGGTCGAGGCAGTAGTTGAATTGGCAATAGGGCCCAATCCAGTGCTGAAACCTCCCCGCCCAGAGCCCCGACGTCCTACACCGAGGCACATTCCCCAGCCTACTACATCTGCTACCCCAACTATGGGAAACCCACCTCCTTTCAAGAATCCCATGTGGGAAATGATACAAGCAGTGGTAGAGACCCTAAATCACACCAGTCCCTCCCTTAAGGACCCATGTTGGTTATGCTACCTTGGATCCCCACCTTTCTATGAAGCAATCGGGATGAATGGCACTTACACTCTCAACAGCTCTCATCCTACTTACTGGGACGGGAGACCATGGGGATTCACTATTTCCCAGGTTTCTAGCACTGGTACCTGTGTAGGCACAGTTCCAGCATCCCAAAGCCAGGTATGCTCCTCAAGC
>NW_008353235.1:0-1766 GCF_000622305.1 Nannospalax galili | reverse complement strand
GGAAAGAGGAATTTATTGCTTGTCTGAATTTACTGCTTGAATTTACTTTTTTGAATTTACTGCTTGTAACTGATTAACCCAAGTGGAGACACAGGCATCCCCAGATAGGGGCAAGTGCTGCACCCCCCAGAGCCTAGCCTGTTTGATCTGTGTTGTGTCATGTAGGCATGTCCACTTACCCAAGATAACAGGAAAGGGTTGCGCCAGGTACATACCACTCACCCTTCCCTGATTGAGACACCTGAAGGAAGTTGTGACATTTTTCTTGTTTTGAAGTTTTTGGTTTGTGAAATGCTTGCTTTGAAACTATTGGTTGTATATGCGCAGGCTATTGTGTAATGGTTGTGGGAGCCTATATAATCTTTACCTAAAATTGCCTCAGGGTCGATCGCTCTAACCAGACCTGCGTGTCCTGGAAGGACGGTCGGCCCCAGCTAGCTGGTTTAATAGAACTCTGCTTGATCTTTGCATCTCCATACTCGTGCATTTGTTCTCCAGAAGAGACCCACTGAGTCACGGACCCTAACACCAGCTGGCCTCAAACCCCCATTCCCCACCTCTGCCTCCTGAGGGCTAGCATTACAGGCATGCCTTCCCATATCCAGCTCCCACAATTGAATTTTTCCCTGCTTCCATAAGGAAGGAAGCAGGAATGAAGCAGAGCTGGGCAGTCTCACAGGCTGAGCAGGAGGAGGTAGCATCTTTTCATCCATAGCAGGGATGGGGAGGGCCAGAAAGGGAGAGTCCTGAGCACTTGTGACCTCATGTGTTTAGGTTTCTGTCACACTCAGACTCTGACTAGCAGAGGTGGTAGGGTGGGGGAGGGCACGGCCACCTCACAACCAGCACACAGCAAGGTCCTTTCCCCTGACACTGGACTCCAAAGGGATCAACCAGATGCCTGGGGCTGGGCTCACTCCAGGAAGGAATTGGAGATTTGTCAGTAGAGAGGGCACAGGGTGTCTCCCAGCCTGGCACAGACCCACAAGATGGTTGTTTCCTTCCATCCGCCAAGCCTCAGCCACTGTCCCCAAGACTCAATGACCAGGGGTGAGAATCTGACCTGTGCCCATTCGACAGCACCATATTCTGGCTGGGGCATCACAGATACAGTGACAAAGGCAATTGCCATGCTGATATGTTGAGGGGCTGGCTGCCCACCTGTTGCCCCAGCACTGTCTCCCCACCTCCAGTCCTGGACCCTCACAGGGTGGCTGGGAGTGTTTGTAAACACCTCTTCCTACAGTCAGGGTGGGGTGAGACAACTGCTCTTCCTCCCACCCAGACCCGACCCTGGGTCCAACTGAAAGAGGAAGACAGTTTCAGTCAGCCTGCTGTGAACACGGGGACAGGATGCCTGGCAAGTTTGACTGGACAAGCGGGAGGGCCACCTCTCTTCCAGATCAGCTGTGCCGGGCCAGGCAGGAAGGCCCTTGGGCCTCTCGGCAGGCAGGGCCAGGGGGAGGTGGTGCAGGTCAGGAATGCAGAGTTGTACTGGCCGGCAGCTCCTCACCCACAGTGGGTGTGGGAGGAAGAGCTATTAGAGCCCCAGGGAGACTCAGTGCCCTGCTGACTGCCAACCACCGCCCCCTCCAGCCACTGGAAGACTTAACACCAAAATGATCCCTGGGCACTCTGGGCGGGTGATGTGGCACTCCAAGGGAGGAGCTGAATGGGGCTGGTAATGGCTGTCTTCATCTTTTGCCTTAGGTTCCGGGGTGTGGTGGTGACAAACTTCCACACACAGTGATTCATTCACCCAGCTC
>NW_008353234.1:1898172-1912115 GCF_000622305.1 Nannospalax galili | reverse complement strand
CTGCTTTCTTTGTGCATTCATCTGTTGAGGGTCATCTATGCTGCTCCATTTCCTGGCTATTGTGAACAGCACAGCGAGAAACATGGACACATATGTCCCTCTGTGGTAAGTTGAATTACGGTCTTCTGGCATATGCCCAGGTGTGGAAAAACAGGCTCATGTACTATTTTTAGTTTTTTGAGGAATCTCTATGCTGTTTCCCATACTAACTGGTTGTCCAAGCTTGCACTCCATACATCAGGGAATAAGGGTGCCCTCTCCCCACATTCTCATCACCATCTGTTTTCATCTGTTTTCTTTATGACATCCATACTGTCTTGGATGAGATGGAATCTCACGGTACTTTTACATCTACATTTCCATGAAGGCTGAAGAGTTTGAGCATTGTCCGTAGTAGTTGTTGGACATTTAGACTTAGAATCCCGTCAGTTCCCCGTGATTAGACTATAATGGCTCTGGAATTTCACCCACCCAGCACATATTCCTTCTTCTTCAGTCCAGTAGACATTTTTGTGTAAGTGAAGCTGATTTCTCCACACAGCATAGGATAATTATGAACTTGAGGAAGTAAGCCAGTTTGTGTGGTATGAGGCACAACTTTCCATCCATGCATGAGAAGCCAGTGGGTAGACAGGATCCTTGCCCACATGCAAAACCCAACCCTCTGTCCCTAGACAGAATTATTGCAAGCAGAGGAAAGGAACATTCTGTGGCTGACCAAAGCAACTTCTGCCATTTAGAAGCCACCTCCTAGGCATCTGAGTTGCTTTCCAGCAGGGGGACGGTGAACTGTATCTCACCATTTCAGGTGGCTTTCTAAGGCAGACACCAAGATGAAAGCCATGGTTGCTGAATGGGGTTGAATGATGAAAAGATGTTGTATGGCAACAGAAGAGGAGCTTTTCTGCCAAATAGCAAGAGGAAAATGACAATGGAAACCAACTGGAGAACAGCTCCAGGGCCAAGTTTCAACAGGATTCTTTACTGGCTTTGGTGTCCTTCCCACTGAGCCCTCAGAAATCAGTAGCACACCAGGAGAAAAGGTTGCAGATAGTCTGCCCTGTCCAGAAAGCTCTTTAGGCCCCCTACCCATGCTAACACTGATGCTTCTCCAGGATCTTTACCCTGTCCACTTCCCTTTTCCCCTGAGAACCCATTCCTTACATCCCAGGCTCCAATTTCCTATGTTCTCCAAAGGCCTCCCAATGGGAGACTGAGTCATAAATTATTTTTTTGGCTTTTAACTAAATATCTCTTTGCAACAGATGGTTTATTTTTGTCTGCCAACACTTTCATTGCACTTGGAATTTAAAAACTTGTTAAAGTGGTGTTCCTGAGTCCTTAGCAGGATAATGTAACATTTGGCGGCAAAGACCTATCCTAGCAGCCCTGCACCAGTGAGATAATCACAATCACCGTTACTTTCCTTTGGGCACTGTGACAGATTGGGAAGAGGATGACTCAGACACTGCAAAACGCCATCATGATTAATGCCAGGAATATATATGGCTTATGGAATGTGTCAAAAAGAATCCTGGCAAGGAAAGCCGTAGTAAAATACCTCAGATCCAAGTATCTGGGTCTCTTAGGATGTAGCACAAAGGGTTGTTCTCGCTGTATATAAAGAAATCATATCTGGGCTGACAGTGTTTGTCGGTTTAGAGGGATAAAGTTTCTAGTAGACCCCTCACCTCATTGCAAACAGGGAACATATGAGCAAAACAGGTCAGATGTTATCCACCAAAGCCTCTGTCTACTCCCTGGAGCAGTGATCCTGATGGCCAGGCTAAGAATTAAGTTACCAGAATAACTGATATCATCATCAAGAGATATTCAAACTGCTAGCCAGGAAATCTGTTAGGTTGTCACTGATGTCCTGAAGCCTATCTTTGAGAAATGTTAGGTAATTTCCCTTTAAATCCAGAAACTGGATTTCTAAGTACAGTCAACTTTGTTTCCTTCATTTTCCTAAAAAATGTCCCCTTATGAAACATATGACTATTACTATCCTCCAACCTAGATTTTCTACTACCAAACCTCACAGATATTTCAGCCTGTTTCTAATAACAGAACAAATGATGAAATGGATTATAATGGTCAAAAGGAGAATGGAATGACTTATTTTTCCTTCCTTCCTTCCTTCCTCCCTCCCTCCCTCCCTCCCTCCCTCTCTTTCTTTCTTTCTTTCTTTCTCTTTCTTTCTTTCTTTCTTTCTTTCTTTTCTTTCTTCTCTTTTAGTGCTGGCTGATCAAGCCCAGAGCCATGCACATGCTAGGCAAGCACTCTACCACTAATCTATACCCCAGCTTCCTTTTTCCTTTTTGACACAGGTTCTGATTCAGTTCCCCAGGCTGGGCTTGAACTCAGTTTTTAGGACAATCAGACTTTGAGCTTGTGGTTCTCCTGTCTCAGCCTCTGAAATACCTAAGATTACTGGCTTATACCATCAGAGTGTCTTCATTTATTGAACAAAAATGGGCTCAAAGATTCTTGGCTTAGTCAAACTTCATAAGCTTCAGAGTTTTTTAAACCCCATCTTCTTAGGATCACCTATACACTTCTTTAGAAAATCCAGGGTTATCAAAATACCCATACTAAGTCAGTTTACTAATGCTTCTCCACCATGCGTTATCTAATCACCCTCAATTGATGATCAGGTTCCTCTCCCATCACTTAAATCACTTCTGATAATCCTGACCAGTTTTCAACACAAATGCTATTAAATAGGTTTAGTCACCTTCACCTTCACCACCTGTGTTTCTTCTTAGTCATTTTATATCTACTGCCACCCCCTCAACATGCTCTTCTATAGTCCTTCAGAGCTAGGAAGTGTAAGTGTAGGGAACATTTTTCCATTTAATGTTGCACTCACAGTACTTGCAAATACCAGGCTACTTTCCCTGTTGTCTCCTCTGGTACATAAGGCTTTATTTATGACTAACCCATGCCCACACCCCCTGAGAGCACAGAATAGAACTGCTTTCCTGTGTGTGTCTAGTTCCATTCTTGATGGAGAAGCAGTGAATTTTCTGATGATTCATCAGTTGCGTCTGATCTGCCACTAAGGGAAATGGTTAATTCCAGGCGCAAACTGTGAAGTTGTTTACAATAACAGCTATCTAATACCATCTTCCCACTTCCTCCTTCAAATATGCCTGTGTCTTGTGCCATCGCATGGGTCTCTGGTGCTTATAATGTCCCTGAGTTCCTTATTTGGTGGTCACTGTGGAGTGGCTTGCCCATCCTGATCCTTTGAGCAGCTTATTGGCACCACAACCCAGAAGTGGACTCTGTATGTTCCTACAGGATGAAGAAAGGTGAGAACAACTTAAGGTCCTATCATCCACCCAGAATTAATCCCATGGTGTGGAGTGAAGGGGAGGAAAATCTGTTTGAATTCCTACACAGAATCTGGGTCAAGCTGACCTTGCTCTTTCCCAAGGTCTTCCTAACTTGTACCTTTGGCAGTTCTTCCACCCTGTAGGTAGGTACATCCTCTTGACATTCTATCACTCTCCAGATTATTAGGCAGAAAAAATGGTGGGGTTTTTTGTTGTTGTTGTTTTGTTTTGTTTTTGTTTTTTCTTTTCTTTTTTGTTCTGGGCAACTAGCCAGATATGGCGGTGTGTGCCTTTAATCCCAGTCCTCAGGAGGAAGGAACAGGTGGATCTCTGTGAGCTACAGGGAGAGTTCAGGCCAGCAGGGGATACAGGGAGTCCCTGTCTCAAAAAAAACTAAATAAATAGATGAATATAACTAGGCAACTTGTTGTTGGTAAAGTGTTCCTCTTCCTCTAAGGCATTGGATGTGACTGTCAAGAACCCAAGCAACTGAAGGCAAAGACTGTGTGGGACAAAGTTTATGATTTGAATGTGTCATCTTTGTTGCAGGCACTGTAAACTGTCTCTACAAGCCATGCCATCTGCCAATGGCTATTCAAAACTACATCTGGTTTGGTGGCATGCATCATCTCACTTCATCTCTCTGGAGGACAGCTAGAGAGTTTGGAGGGGGGGGGTGTATGTGAGTGTGTGTGTGTGTGTGTGTGTGTGTGTGTGTGTACATGCAAGGAAGCATTTGCTAGAGGATCTTGGTACCACCAAGAGAACACCTTCCTTTTGTTGGTGGGACTTTCCTGTGGTTCCTTTTGGTGTGTATAACTGGGGTTTAAAGTAGGAATTCCCAGTCTCTGTAGCTGTTGAAAGACCCTGTGTAACACTCTCAAGATATGATTTACCTTTAGCACCTGTCAGCATTTGTATGCTAGTTTTAGCTTCTGTGAACAAACAGCCTTGAACTGAGGGGGCAGAGTTACCTGATGGGCTCAGAGTCCTGGGATGAAGGTAGGGTGTCGCAAGGAAGTAAGACAGAATGTTCTGAACATTGGTCTATTTCATGCTCAAGATGAAAGTCAAATTCAAGTTCAGATTCCACTGCTTTGAATCCTCCGTGCCCTGTACTGATAGAACAGAGTATATGGGCCAGACTTCTGATTAACAGCTCCCAGATACTGCTGAGGAATTTATTTCTGAGTCTCAGGTTCGCCTCACTTTGACAGTGAATATAATGGCACTGGTATGCCTAAAACCCATGATCCTAAAATGGGCTAATTCATAATAAAGTCATTCCCCCTCAAAGACTACTCTTCCCAGAGGCCTCCATGATGGCTTACACATTTCTGTTCTAGGTACAGTCCTTGGGCATACCATTTAGGAGTGTGCAGTTGCAGGTGGCTACCTTGATCTGCTGTATTTGTATCTCTGCTGTACCTGGTCCTCAGGCTACAGAAGTGCTTGGAATCATGTAGTGAGGAGGTTAAAATCTCAGGGAAGAATTTACTTTGACTTTTTTTTCTTGTCTCTTGAATTTCTTCTAACATCAAAGGTAAATGCAGTTAAATATCAGCTAAAGTGATGAGAACACATTTGATTCAATAAGTATTGACCATAGAGGAAAGAGCTGAGTTCCACTGGGATTTGTGTAGATGGGATTTGCATATGTTAAATAGAGAATGAAGAAGGGAAAAGTGTGAGCACTCATAACAGTCAGTGAAGTTAAGTAATTGCAAAGATGGGTTGGAGAGATGGCTCACCATTTAAGAGCACTGGCTGCTCTTGCAGAGGACCTGGGTTCAGTTCCCAGCACTCACATGGTGGCTCACAGCTGGCTGTATCTTTAATTCCAGGGGATCCATGGCTTGGCTTCTCTGGGCACCAGGAATGCATGTGGTATACATACATACACCCAGGCAAAACATTCATACACATAAAAATAAATGAATCTAAAATATTGGTTGAAATCCTTATAAAGGTGAGACCAGTATAAATGTGACAAGGGCAGCTGTTTTTGTCTCGGGGTTCTAAGTAAAGATTCTATCTTCCTGTAGAGTAGGAGACAGATCTTACTGTTTTTGATGCTCATATTTCATATTTGAGAAGCAATCTGAGCTATGAGTCGCACCAATTTCTTACTGAAATCCTTTTCAGTAAATGCTTCAAGAAAGGTGGCTCAGTATCCACAATGAGATAATAGTTAAGGCATAGTAAATTTTTTGGCAGTGCCATGCTTTTCTTAGGCAGACATTCTCTTCTTTTCAGATGAATATATGGAGAATTAAAAGGGGTTTTATTAGCATTTATTCATTTTACAAAACAATGAGTTTTCATATATGTATATCATGTAATTCGATCATATTTACTCCTCCATTACCGTCTCTTGTCCTCCCTCCAGCTGACCCCCTTCCTCTTGCCAAATGGACTCCCTCCTAATTTTATGCCTCCTACAGTTTAAAAAAATTCTATATTCTGTATCAAATGCAGGGGAAATATCTCAGTTGATAAAGTGCTTGTCTCACAGGTATGAAGAACTGCGTTTGATCCCTAACATTTATATGAAAAGCCAGGTGGGGAGGCAAAGACAAGCAGATCACTGAAGCTTGCTGGCCAGCCTGCCTACTCTAATCAACCATCCCCAGGCCACAGTGAGAGACCATACCTCAAAAACAAGGTGAACAATGCTTAAGGAATGACAGTATAGATTGATCTCTGGCCCTCATAACAATGTACATACATGCACACATGGTCACAAAACACACACGCACAGATGGTCACAAACACACATACACACACACACACACACACACACACACCTAGAGAAACATGCAGCACTCTCTTTTGTAATTAAACTTTTTTGAAAATTTCAAGCATGAATACTAGAGTCACATCATTTCCCCACTTCTAATTCCTCTCTCACAAATTCATGACCTCTTCCTTAATTGTTAATTATTATTATTGCTACATATGTGTTTCATATATGCATATATGAATATATATATATGTTATGTATGCAAAATACTGGATTCATTTAGTGTTGCTCTTATGTGCATGTGTTTAGGGTTAACCACTTGAAATTGGATAACCTATCAGGGAACTTGTCCCTAGAGAAAACTGATTCTTCCTTTCTCAGCAGCCATTGAATGCCTGTAGCTCTTCACCTAGAGGTGGGACCTTGTCAAATTTCCCCCATCCGTGTTGGCATGTCTCTTGATGTCATTATAGAGGTCTTGATCATACAACCATGTTGTTGAGATTTTATGTTTGAGGTGTGTAGAAGACACTACATAGCAGGCTTCCTGGACCTTTGGCTTTTATAATATTTCCACCCCTTCTTGCCTGATGTTCCCTGAGCTGCAGGTGTAGATATTGCATTGCAAATGTATCAGTTGGGGCTGGGTACCACATGGTCACTTATTCTCTGCATTTTGACAAGTTGTAGATCTCTGTAGCTGTCTCCCCCTATTAGTCACAACACACAAACACATGCGCACATGGTCACAAACACACACACACACACACACACACACACACACCTAGAAAAACATGCAGCACTGTATGTTCATCCATCCATAAAGAAGTTTCTTTAGCGATGTATGACAGCTATATATTCCTATAGGTATAAGGATAAGTATTTAGAATACAGTTAGAAATTATATTGCTTTATGGAAATGGCGGCAGTACGTTCTCCACTAGGGTCTATGACCTCACTAGCCTTGGGTATTTGGCTAGGTTTACGAGGTCTGAATTCTCTTTTATTGAACAGGCCTTAACTCCAAGTAGACAGCTGTTGGTTGCCCCCGAGATAAAAGTGCCACTATTGCATCATTTAGGATATTTTGCTGGGCTGGTCATTGTTGTGGTTCATAGACTTTACAGTGTGGTGGACTCTTCACTACTTTTATCTCTTGTCAAGTTGAATAACACCTTCCAATACTATGAAAGTTCTCAGGGAAGAGGCTTTCAAGTCAGTTCCAGCTCCATTTCCCGAAGTGCTGTGTCCAATATATGTGGTGTGTTCAGCAATGGGACCTTACTTTCAAGTTCTGGGATGCAACCAAGGGCAATGACAGTAGCTACATTGTTTTGGGAGTCTCTTGGACTACCTTGACTAACAACTGGGAGGGTGGATTCTCACTCCCGGCACTGAGATTTTTGTTAAAAAGTGTATAACTATTGGACAAAGCATTATCACACCGTGTGACATAACTCCCATATAAACTATATATGTATACACATTTATATATTATATATGTCTTTTAAGTAAATGTATAAAATGTTTTCCTATGGTTTTCCAAATGCCCTTAGTGTTAGTTGTCTCTCCTCCCTCCTCCTCCCCAGTTAAAGTACTCCCATTTTTCCACTCCCCCCTTACAGTACGTATGTCCTATGACCCTCTCTTACCCCTTCTCCAGAGCTCCTTTTTCTGGCTTATTTTGCTTAACATGATGATCTCCAGTTCTATCTATTTTCTTGGAAATGGCCTTTTTTTCTCTATGACTAAGTAATGATCCACCGTGTATATAAACATAGTCTTTATACATTCCTATGTTGATAGGCACCAGACTGACTTCATTAGGTTCACCTCAAGGACACAGATTTGTACCGCTGAATGTAAGGCTAGATCAATTTTGTTATTTCCTTTCTCCTGATGTTTATATTATTGTCATAAATTTTTCTTATACATATGTAGTAAGTGCCACTATACATTAGTATAACTTTTACATAGCCAATAATATTTTATTTTTAATACTTTATTATTTTTATCGTATTTTTTCTGTATGAGTATATTGCATGCATGTATGGTAGTGCACCCATGTTGTGTAATGCCCATGGAGATCAGAAGAGGGCATTGGATCCCCTGGAACTGGAGTTACTGACGGTTGTTAGCTGCTATGTGGGTGCTAGGAATCAAACCCAGGTCCTCTGCAAGAGCACCCAGCACTCTTAACTGCTGAACCATCTCTCCAGCTCCAGTCAATAATATTTTAATGAGATTGAAACATTAGGAAATACCATGTTTATCATTTCCTGTGTATATGAAATTTTTTCATTATTTTGAATCTTGGTAGCATTTTCCATCTTCCTGGAGGCTTTTCTTTAACATTTGTTACAGTCTTTTGGTGATGAATTTTTTGAAATTTTAAATGTTGAGTAAGCCGTACTTCACCTTTAATCTTGAAGGCTTTTGGTCCAGTGTAGATTTTAGGCACAAAGAACTTTTTTCTTTCATTGATTTACTAGTGTTACTTTCCTCTCTTTTCATCTCTTTTAAAAATATTGCTTTCCTCTCTTTTCATTTACACTGTTGACAAGTACTCTGTTATTGTCTTTATGCTTGTCCTTGTTTCTCTTAATGAAACATGGCCTTGGTTTTTTCTGTGGTTAACTTCTCTTTATTGGTATCCTTTAGAAATTTTATTTTAGGGGCTGGAGAGATGGCTAAGTGGCTAAGAACACTAGCTGTTCTTGCATAAGACCTGGGTTCAAATCCCAGCACCCACATGGCAGCTAACAACTGTTCATAACTCCAGATCCAGGGGATCTGACAGTCTCTTCTGTCCTCCACTGGCATTGCACAACACGGGTGCACTTACCTACATGCAGGCAATACACGCATACACATAAAAACAATAAATAAAATTTAAAAAAGGAATTTAATTTTAATGGGCCTTGACAGAATTTTCTTCATCTCTTGCAATTGGTTACTAGCTCTCCATGTCAGTGGGAATGTAATTTACAACAAATCCTGCATGTTTTTACTAATATTTCTTTAGTTATTTCTATGTCCCCACCTCCTTTAGAGATTTCAATTGCATATGTTTTTGAAAACGAAGTTGTTCTGAAACTTCCAGATAATCTGAGTTCTTTCTTTCAGTTCCAATTCCTCCCTGCATTTCACTTTGTATAGCTTACATTGTTATGTCTTTATGCTCCATATTCCCCTGAAAGTTTTAACATGTTGCTCATTCTGTCTAATTTTGTATCTTACATATTGCACTTTTAATCTTTTAAAGTCCAATTTTCAACTTTTACCACGTTTTTCTTTCATGACACAACTCAGCTTTTTCTACTATAGTTGTAATAACTGTCTTAAATGTTCTTGTCTACTAATTTAAAATCTTCATCACCTTGAGTTCACATTCAATTGGTTTCATCCTTAATTGGAAGGGAATGTTTGTCTGCATGTTTGCACACCTGGTTTGACTAGGTGACCAACATTTTTAATTTTACTTGGTAGTGATTAATATTTTTATTCCTAAAGTATTATGGAATATTTTGGGGGATTCAGTAAGGTTACTGCATTTTAGGTTATGCTTTTTCAGGTCTTAAAATTTGCTGTTTAATTCCTCCTGCCATGTGCAACACACTCTTGAGCCAACCCAATTACATTTTTTCCTTAGCAATAATTATTCTATGATTTCTACACAAGAAATACCTATAAACATTCACTGAAAGTAGAAATAAATGAAGTTTCCATCTTTTAGATTTGGTTAATTTGGTTTTCCATGAACATTTCTTCTGAACATGTCCAATTGCTTAGGAAAAAATGTTTATAAAATGTCCCATGTTGTTTCACCTTCACCTACTTTTCGCATGCTGGTTGCTTTTATATTTTTGCCTTTCAATGGGAGATTGCCAGAAAGATCACTGATACAATCTTGCTAGGAAGATTACTGTGAGCTTGCTTGTCATCACATTTCCCTGGAATATTTTCAATACTTCTCACAATCTCATATAAACCCATGTAAGTTTTCTTTCAGCTCATCAATTTTTGGAGATAAAAATGTCACTCTGCTTGTGCTATTGTTTTCTGACATTTTATTTTCTCTTAATTTATTGATGGTGGAAGAAAAGAATTACTTGTAAATAATTTATCAAAACATCTGTATTAGTTCCTTTTCTCACTGCTATGATCAAATACCTCACAAGAAGCAATCTGAGGTAGGAAGGGCTTATTCTGGCTTACAGTTCCAGAAAGATACAGTCCATAATCAAGAGGAAGGCATGTTATAGGAGGATGAAATTTACCAATCACATTGCACCTGCAATCAGCAAGCAGATAGTGAAGAAGAAATATGACTAGGCTATAAAACCTCAAGACCTGCCCCCAGTGACCCACTTTATGCAGTAAGGCTCTGTCTCCTAAAGGTTTCACAAGCTTCCAAACAGTGCCACCAGCTGGAGACAAAGTGTTCATGCACATGGGTTTAACTAGAACATAGCACATTCAAACCAAAATATCATCCGATATTTACATGATCTATAACACACTACCTAAATGTGTATTCAATAGACATTTGTTAAACACAAAATGCATGCTCAGAGTAATACACCGTGTGAGGTGCTGGGGAAAAAAGACAGAGAAGACAGAATCACTGATGTTTAAGAATTTTTAATAAGCAGACATAGATCCAGGCAAGTCAATTACATGCAGAAAGTATGCAATACTTGTAATGGAGTAATGTCACAGATGTACATAGGCATATATCTTTCATAAGGATATTTTTAGAGTGTTAACAGATCACTTGGATGTGGAAATGACTGGGAGGCCTCTCCATATGGTGAGGCTTATATTTTATCTTTGAGTTTACTAAATATACTGATGAAAAATTTGAGACTTGATACCACATCAAAACAAGAAATATTTTTGGAATATATAATATAGAATTAGTATTATGTCATATATAATTGTTTGTTAAAATTCACCAGGAAAGCTACGTACTACATATTTCCTTTCCTTTGGGGGAATGTCTTAAAATTGATTATTCGATTTATTTAATAGATAGGATTAGTTGAGTTATTTATATCTCTTTGTGGAGATTTTCACAATAATGTCTTTAAAATTCATTAATTTATTTAAAGGTATCAAATTTGTATACATACAGTTGTTTACAGTTTCCTTTATCACTTTAATGTCCATAGAATCTGTAGTATATACCCTCCAAAACTTGTATTTAGTGTCTTCTTTCTCTTTCTCATAATTAATCCCGGTAGAAGTTTATACATTTTATTGCTCACTTAAAGAACTTGATTTTGCATTTGTTCTTTTTTCCTATTATTTCCTACATTCAATTTCATTGATTTATCATATCTAGTTTCTTCTTCCTTGTTTGTTTTTAGATTCTTTCTTAGAAGTCTGTACTTCATCATTTCTGTGACATCACTCCTGCACCATTTCTGTGACGAATCTTTAAAAACTGCATAATGGGAACTTTAGACCAGAAAGATGGCAGGCAAGACCCATGCACTTTTCGACTCTCCAGTCAATAAACAAGGAATAGTTGGAAAATTGCTATCTATGAGACAGAAGGCCTAGTTCCAGTAGCAAAAAAAAGAAAGGAAATTTTAGAAAGTACAGCAAGAGACACAACTCAGAGTCTATTCTGGAAGACTCAACTTTAAATCGGGTGTGCTCAATTCCCTGTAAAGTGAATTTAACTGCAAATGATAGGAACCATGGCTTAAAATGAAGAGTAAAATATTATTTCCCAAATTTAGTTGGTCAACCCAGTTCTTCTTCAGTCAGAGAGAGAGAGAGAGAGAGAGAGAGAGAGAGAGAGAGAGAGAGAGGAATGAGAACACATGACAGGTGTGTGGGTAAAGACAACCAAAGCAGAGAAAAAGAAAACAGAGGTACAATGTTGTGAGAGACTTCCCAGAAAGACACGACACACGTCTACTCACCTGCTAGAAAATCCACAACAGACCAAAGAAAAGATTATGACAAATTCTGACTTGTTGAACCAATTAGTTTTATTGGCCTAACTTACTTATAATAACATGGGTGAGGGGTTACTTACAGTACCATGGAAAACTCAAATGCAGCTACATCATTAAAAGCCCACCCCAACACGAGTGATGACTCAAGAAAGCTGTGACCCTGGGCCTGTCTGTATGGTTTGCACCAGTGCCCAGAAAGTAGCAGTGTAAAGACTGACCACCAAGTCTTGTTCTATAAATTTTTACTTCCCTTATTTAATACGCAATCTTGTAGATTAACTTTGCCCTTTCCTGCTCTCCCTTCTTTCCACATACTTTTGAGAAAAATTCTTTCATAGGTCACAGATTGTTCTGGAGCTCTTAGAAACCTCCCTACTTCACACTCTTGAGTGCTGGGATTGTTTTACATTTTCTGATTACATTTCTTTTTCACTAAATTTATTTGTTTATTTATTTATTTATTTATTCATTCATTCATTCATTCATTCATTCGTTGTTTTGGTGTGAATGCACCTGCCATTGCATATGTGTGCGGAGATCAGAGGACAAGTTGTGGGACTTATTTTTCTCCTTCCTCCATGTGGGTTCTGGGGATTGAACTCAGGATATAGAGTTCCATGTTTAGAGTGGCAAGGATAATGTAGCAAAGACAATAGAGAAAAGACAGCCTGCGAGTAACATGAGCAAAATGGAAGACTATCAGCACCAGGCTCTTCTACCATAAAAGCATAAAAATAACCAGAACCAGTCTGAAATAAATCTGTGGGAGCTGTAGAAAACAAACATTTGCATTAACCAATAAAATATCCAATAAAAAGTCCTTTTCTCAAAGAGTAAGACTGTTTTATGGAATTCTTAATTTGCCCACACTCTGCTCGCTCCACAGCATAGCAAAAATCTTTGTATTTCGCAGGCAGCATCCTGGTTCCAGCATCCTCACTTCAAATTTGAGAGAGCAGAGTAGACCTCAGTATTGGATTATTGAGTCTGGCTATTCTCAACTGCCCAAGGGATACCTAAAATCTTTAAACAAGGAGCTAATTTCTGTTTCTCATAATTTGGGGTGCAGATAATAAAGGCAGCAAATATTAAAAGTTAAATGTGACTACAATCCCACAGACACCAGGGAGAAGAGATTCTGAATTAAAGGAACAGAGACATCAAGGAGCACACACAAGAAGGAATAATCTTTGACTTGGAAATTATAATAATTTAGAAAAGTCTCAGAACACATGAACTAATAAAACATTCCACAGTAAATAAAAACCTCACTAATCCCAGGGGAAATGGACATGCGGTATCTCATTTCCACAATTATCATATTATGCTAATGGAATGGACAGAAAAACAATCATAAGACTTGCAAAGAAGCGTGAAAAAATGCTATACTGAAACAGTAAATTGAAGGATACCATCCTCAAAGCACCCAGACATATGTTATTCAAACACTAGACACTATTTTAAAGCACTTGTCTTTGATATACTCAAAGAGCAAAGAAAAGCACAAAAAAAAAAGAAAAAAATATGTTGATAAGTGGGGGAAGGGAAGCTGTGGGAGGGTGCCATCTGGGAAGTCGGTGTATAGTTGAATAAGATGGTTTGGGAAGTTCTGTGTGATACACACACACACACACACACATACACAAAATCAACAAATTTTTAAAAATGTATTATATTTGAGGAGGAAGCATGGAAATTTATGTCATGCTAATTAGCAGAGGTGATAAACACTACCACTGAAATCTACCCGATGACTTTATAGACATACACAGGCGCCAAAGATCCAAGTGCAACCGATTATGACTAGTAATAATCAGATACATACAGATTAGAGATGCATTTGCGAACATCTGTGTTAGTAGCAAAAAAAAATGCGTCTTTCTGCAT
>NW_008353234.1:1881447-1898018 GCF_000622305.1 Nannospalax galili | reverse complement strand
ACCCATTTGTGAAAGAGATGTACTCTTGCTCTGGAGTGTGTTACTGAATATGTTAAAGCTGTAGTATGCTTCTTCTAATCATGTAGTTATTAAAAATTTTAAAAAAATAATGATTAAAAAATAATTCTTCAAAACAATATTTTTTAATCGAAAAAAAAAACATAATGAAATTCTCTACACTCCCAAAATCCCAGGAATTAGGAGGCTGAAGCAGGAAGGTTGCTATGATTTCAAGGTCAGCTTGGGCTACATAGCCACTTGGATGACAGTCTACAGATTGAAAGATCCTGTTTCAAACAAGCAAGCAAGCAAACAGAAGCTGTGAAAATAATAGGTACAATAACTAAAATAAAAATTTCACTGGGCAGATTCAACAGAAGATCTGAACAGAAACATTAAAGAATCTGGATTTGCACAAAGTTATATTTTGGAAAGAGGGAGGACTTTGACAGAGGCCTCAAGTGAGCAAATAACCCGGGGACCTAGTGTGCCAAACGACCAAAAGCCACCCTGCACCCTTGACTTTTGGGTCTTTTGTCTATGAACTTGAAGAATTAATGTCACATACAAGAGGGTGAGTTTTAGAACGGAGTTAATTCATAGATTCATTGGTGACAGCTTAAGATAAAAGGAGCAAACAGACCCCTTGTGTGAGAGAAACAGTTCCCAAAGATGGGTTGCCACCGAGGGTCCTTATCTGGGGGATAATAAGGCTTTACTAGGTTAGGCATGTGGAGGGAGCTGCTCAGTCCAGCTGTCTCATATACAAGGTGTTCATTCACCTCTGTACCCTGGTGTTTGGACTAGTTTGGGACTCACCCTCTCGTCTAGCTTCCAGGAAGTTCTGCTCATTTTGTTGCTTTGTAAAAGAAGAAAGATATAAAACATGAAACAAGAACATGAACCAGCTCCCCTAAATACTTTTTGTATTTCTAAAATTATTTTGATTTTTTAAATTTTATGTGTATGATGTTTTTCCTATGTGTATTAAGTGCATCATGTGTGTGCAGTGAATGCATGCAGAGGCCAGCAAAGGGCATCAGATACCCCGGAACTGGAGTTGTGGACAGTTTTTAGTCACCATGTGGATACTGGGAGCAGAACCCAGGTCCTCTGCAAGTGCTTTCCACCACTGAGCCATCTCTCCAGCCCTGTGTTTTTGGTATTTCTTGGCATCCTGTCAGGAATAATTGCGAATAGAACCAAGGACATTTCTGACTACAGCAGAAATGACAGTCAAGGACAAGAAGCAGAACTACTGGTTTTTGAGGTCCTTGCCCCAAACTTCCTGACTATTTTCTTTCTCCTGTTCTCATCAAAAGGACAACTGAAAATATTGAGTCAGAGTAGGAGAAAGAAAAAAGGATGAAGAGCAATGAACAAAGACAAAGGAACTTGGGTATTCTATTAAGTAGATCAAATTATGAATTGTGGGACTGGTGGTGTAGCTCAGTGTCATAGTGCTCCTCTAGTATGTTTGGGGCTCTGAATTCCATCCCCATAACTTCTAATGGAAATAATTTCTGAATTATGGGAGCTCAAGGAAGAGGAGATGGGACTGGAAATGTGGGAGGAATAAAGAAATAACCGCCCTGAACTTCACAAATTTAAAAAAAGAAAAGTTGTAAACCTTTAAACCTCAAAAGCTCAATGATCTCTATATAGGATAAACTTAAAGACTTACATGGACAATATTGTGTGTCAAAAACCAAAGGCAAAATGGTGATCATGTACAAGTAAACCTCACTGAAATTATTAACCAATTTCTCCTCAAAAACTTTTGAAAGAGCAGTTGGATAATATATTTAAAATACTGAAATAAAAAAGCAACCAGTAATCAGTAATTCTGCCTTTTCAAATGAGGCAAATGTTAAGAGATTACCAGAAAAAAAAGCTAAGGAAAAGAAGAATCCTAGACAGTAACTTAAAGCCATAAGAAGTTGTAAAGCTCTAGCAGTAAAAGTAATAACATAAGCAAATATAAAATCTTGTTCTGTAGTTCTACTTTTGCTTTTTACAATATTTAAAATAAATATCAATAAAAGTAAATATAAATCTAGTTTGGGACACATACATAAATATAATTCAGTGTCAGCAGGATCAAAATGAGAACAGATTGCAATAGTTAATTTGTTAGTATATTGAATCATCAAGTAGGCAAGTCTCTGAGCATGTCTTTGAGGGATTTTCTAGATTAGATTAATTAATGTGGGAAGACTCTAAGTGCCTGACCAAATGAAAAAGAGAAAGGAGACCAGCATTCTTCTCTGCTTCTTGATTAAGAATGCCTGTGATTAGCTGCCTTAAGCTCCTGTCACCATATCCTCTCCACTTTAATGTACCATACCCTCAAAATGTGAGCCAAAATAAACCCGTCCTTCCTTGAGTTGCTTTGATCAAGTATGTTGTCCCATATGTCCTATGTGTAAACTAACTGATACACAAATTTATAAGGGTAGAGTTTTTCGTGAAATTAAAATTAAGTTGCTATTAGTTTAAAATAGGTAGGTATCATGTTAAGACGCTATATGTAATCTTCAAGGAAATGAAAAAACACTATAGATTTGATTAAGAAAAGAATAAAAGCAGAATCAAAACATGTGACTACTAAAAATAAAACCCTAAACTTCACAAAGGAATTTCTAGATATAATGAGAAGTTAAATGCAACTATGTCATTCAGAAAATAAATAGCAAAATGACCAATGTAACTTTTTCTTTATCAGTTTTTCTTTTTGATTTATTTTTATTTTGTGTGTATGTATGTTTTGCCTGCATGTTAAGTGCTCCTGTGTATACAATGCCCATAAAGCCAGAAGAGGACATCTGATTCCACAGCATTCTCATTATGAACTGTTGTTAGTTGCCATGTGGGTGCTGGTATCAGTTTTTCTTTATCAGGAACTACTTTACATTTATTTATTTTCTGTGTGAGTGTGTGCATGTCGTGCATGTGTGCATGTGGTTGTGAGAGGACAAACTGCCAGAGTACATTCTCTTTTTCTACCATGTGGATGCCAGGGATCCAACTCAGGGGTCAGGCTCAAGTTGCATCAGGCTTAACAGAAAGTGCTTTTAACTGCTAAGTCATCTTGCTGGCTCATCAGAAACTACATAAAATGTATTAAAATGTATTAAAATGGATTAAACTCACCAATCACAAGAGTTGGACTCAGAGAAAGAATTAAAACAACATGATTCACCAATGTGCTATCTATAAGCATATTTGATCAAAATATGAAAAACCAAAAGTATGTGAAGCAAACATTTACAGAATTGAAAGGAACTTGTCCTACAGATAATAACTGAAGATTTCATCACACTACTTTTAATCCTTTCAAGTACTTCCTAAAATAAAAATTCGAGCAGTTTCTGACTCATTCTACATCACCGGTACTTCCCTAAGACTGTTTTATATGTTTTCCTATTGCTGCGATAAAACACTCTGAACAAAAGTAACTTGGGGGAGGAAAGGCTTTATTTTACTTTACAGGTTACAGTCCATCATCAAGTGAAGCCAAAGTAGGAACTCAAGGCAGGAACCTGGAGGCAGCAACTGAAGCCGAGACCATAGAAGATGTTGCTTATTGGCTTGCTTCCCCTGGCTTCCTCAGTTGCCCTCCACATAAGGCCCACCTACTTAGGGACCGTACCACCCATAGTGGGCTGGGCCCTCCTGCATCAATTACCAATTAAGAAAATACCTCACAGACATGGCCGCAGTCCAATCAAATGGAGGAAATTCCTCACCTGAGAGTCCCTTTTTCCAGGTGTCTCTAGTTTGTGTTAAGTTGATAAAAACTAACCAGCACAGATACCAAATAAAACCAGAGGAAGATCTTACAAGGAAAGAAAGCTAGAGATCAAAAGCAGTTTAAGAAAAATCCACAGTTAATACCATAATCAATGTTAAGAAAAAAACAACAGAATTACAGGTATAGAATACAGATTAATGTTTAGTAGGAATTAAAGTGTTAGCAGAAAGGGGCTAAAGAATAACTGAATAGTTATTCTATGTCTTGATAGTGGTGCTAATTACATGAAGCTACACCTATGATTAAAACACAGTCTACACATGTGCACACAGTGAGGCAGTGTGGAGGGAGGAATAGAGAGCATACAGAGCTATTGAAATCTATAGAAAGCTCTGTAGATTGTACCAATGTTAATTTCTGACTTGATTATTGCACTATAGACTTGCAAGATGTCAACATTGGCAGAAGTTGGATAAAAGAGTGAATGACCTCTCTCTACATTGCTTTGTAAAGTCATTTGAATTTATAATTACTTCAAAACTGTAAAAAAAGTTAATAAAAAGCCTTGTATTCCATATTATGGTATCCCCCTGAATTCTTGTGTATTCATATTCATCTTACTTCTACATTAATCTTAGTTTAAACTTGGGTTACTATATTCTTGTTTTGTAATTTAAAATTTTTTATTTTTATTTTGTGTATGACTGTTTTACCTGCATGTATGTAAGTGCACCATGTCAGAAGAGGGTGTCAGATCCTCTGAACTGGAGTTAGGGATGGTTGTTAGTCACCATGTAGGTGCTGGGAACCGAATCTATGTCCTCTGCAAGAGCACTCAGTGCTCTTACCTGCTGAGCCACCACTCCAGTCCCAAGGGCCCTTATATTCTTAATTGGAGAACCATTTCTTCTTCCTGTTTTTAATAGTGCTGGGAATTGAATATTGGGCCTCTGCATACTCAGTAAATTTTGTAAACATAAAGCTATACCCTCACTCATGTTTTTACTTTTTATTTTAAGATATGGTATCACTGAGTTGCTTAGGCTAGCTTTGAACTTATGATACACCTGCCTCAGCCTTCTGGGTAGCTAGGAATACAGGCCGATGCTACCAGGCCCAGCTTACGTCTTTGAATGAATATTAAAGCTCTGATGAAGTGCTCCAATTGTAATATGTGATTTACATCCTGGTTGTTCTTTTCCTCAATTCTTTACTTTCAGTTGCCACATAACAATTGAATATGTTAAGTAGGTACAATATATTTTGATACATGCATACATTTTTATGATGCTAAGATTCCATTTGTCTGTTTGTAGAATGTAGTGGTGCCTGTCAAAACCAAGGATTCTCACAAAATAATGCTTCCTTCAAGCTAAGGTGCATTTTAGAGATGTTTTATAGTTATTGGTAACCAGATGGTATTACAGAGTATCAGGAGAGAGGAATGATTAAATTCTTCCATAATGTCCCAAGAGGGTAATGTCTTTATAAGTGTATGTTTGTGCTCATCTTAGTAATAGGGTCAGTAATGTCTCTTGAAGTTAGTGTAAGTAAAGTCAAGTTTTGCTCCAAACATCTTAAATTTACTAGTATTTTGCTCACAATCTAAATTTACCAAGGAGTATATTGTATCCAAGGGGTAAGCAGCACTGTTCTAACCATTGATTATTTCAAACATAATTCCCTGATGCAATGTATACCAGAAATTATACTTCCCAAGGATCGATAGGGGTTTTAATAACCTCATAGCATTATTAAAATGATGACTAGAAGATTTTTGCTGCATGTATGGGTAAAAGAATATAAAATATATTTTCTTTCATTCTCAGATTACTAACTCCTTGATATCCTTAAATCAGCAAATATATCTATTTTAAATTATTTGACCAGCGATTTTTCTAGACTTCTTCCATTTCTACCTCACCCTGCTCTGGAACAATTTTCTGTTCTGTATAACAGAATTTGCCTCAGAAGTATGTCTATGTATATCTTTGTTTAAAAAACTTACACTGGTTTCTACATCATCATAGTGCTTTCAATTTCAAACTCACTATCCCAACCAACACATAATTTGCATGCTAATTCATAATTATTTTTAGTTTCTCTTTAGAAATTATTGCACACTTTATTAACATAGAATGGAAATTCAGATTCTTGTTTTCTGTGTAATTTAATCACATAAAGTTGCAAATTTGCTTTAAAAATTAGCTTAGGGGCTGAAGAGATGGCTCAGTGGTTAAGAACACTGGCTATTCTTGCATAAGACCCGGATTCAAATCCCAGCACCCACATGGCAGCTAACAACTGTCCATAACTACAGTCCCAGGGGATCTGACAGCCTCTTCTGTCTTCCGCAGGCATTGAATGACATGGGTGCACTTACCTACATGCAGACAATACACACATACGCATAAAAATAATAAATAAAATGAAATTTAAAAATTAGTTTAATTACAAAGTGGAGAGACGGCTCATTGGTTAAGAGCACTGGCTGTTCTTGCAGAGGACTCAGGTTCAATTCTCAGCATCCACATGGTGGCTAACAACCATCCGTAACTTCAGTTCCAGGGGATCCGACATCCTCTTCTGACCTCCAAGGACATTGCACGATATAGGTGCCCTTACATACATACAGGCAATACACTAGTAAACATAAATAAAATATTTTTTAAATTAGTTTAACTACATGGTGTGTTAAGCATTTCATTGCTGACAAAATAACTACCTGACATAACAACTATGAAAATAAGGATTTATTTTGGGTCAGGTTCTGAAAGTTTTATTGCACAGTTTTTAAGTCTGTTTGTTATGAACCCATAATCAACACATAGGGTGATTATGAACCCATAGGGTGAGACACAGCAATATGGAAGTAGGAGTATATGGCAGAGTAGGAAAGAGGCACAGAAAATCAGACACAGAAATCAACAGAGGGGTCTGGGACAAGATAGTTGCCCCAGGGACATGCCCCCAACTACCTACTTCCTCCAGCTAGGCTCTACTTCCTACTGTTTCCAGAACCTCCCAAAACACCACCAACTAGGACCAATCCTGCAATACACGAGCATCTTTGTGGGACACTTCATACTCAAATAATAACAAAAGGCTTAAAAAAATCAACTCCCTTAGCTGGGCATCGTGGCACATACCTTTATCCTAGCACTCAGGAAGCAGAGTCAGGCAGATCTCTGTAAGGACAAGGCCAGCACTGTCTATATAGCAAATCCCAGGCCAGCTGGGGCTACAGGGAGACCCTGTCACAAAAAGACCAAATAAAAAACCTCCCAAGATATCAATTCCCACAGTGGTTATCAATCAGTATAAAACACCAGAGACCTCAAAAACACATCCATGTTTTTATATCAAATGTCTATTTAATAATCTGACAGCTCAGCATTATTTTAATCATTGGTACACTATTTTGTAGATTGTTAGCATAGCTGTTATAATCTTTGAAAGTTGCCTGTGTAATCTCTAATATGTGATGTATCAAATTAAGTACTATATTCAAGTTTCAGGTCTGTCATTTACTATTTCTGAAATCTCAGACAAATTACCCAAAGTTGCTTAATTTTACCCCCGTAGAGAAAAATGGTAATAATTCTCATCTCATAGAATTTTGTTTGAATTAAATTGCTACATCCAAGACTTTATATGCATAAAGTACTTAAAATACATTTCCTACCATTAACCCTGATTGACATTGTAGTAACTCTCTGAGAAACCCAGAGTTGGTAGAAAGGTTCTTTTCAGCTTAAGATATTTGAAACTTAATAAGTGCAAACCACAGCATTTCCTTATCTGTTCAAAAGCAGCAACTTCTGGGAAATGAATCTACCACAAATCTCAGAGAGGAGTTTCATGGCCATAAAAGACAGAAAGACCACTCACATGCATATACATTATCCAAAACGTTTTAACTTGACATTTGCTTTAAAAACTCAGTTGTCTTTTCCAAAGAAATTTGCTTATGCTTCCCACAAGATCCTTTTCAACCTCCTCCTTTTCCCCTACTAAATTAGAAATTATTTGTACCGTGTTTTTTAAGCTATGATATGATTACGCCTTTTTGTTCTCTATTAATCTGGTTTCAGTAATTTTAACTGCCAGGCCCTCAAACATTTAGCCTTTAGAGCCTAGATAAAACATTTTTCTCCCCTAAAATTTCATGCCCTCTCCAACTTATCCTTATCCCTAAACCAAATAAGCCTGAGAGTAAGTGTCATCATTCACAGGAAGGGGCTTGAATTCTGTTACTGGGGTAGCATGTATGAGGAAATTGGTGATTCCAAACAAGCTGATTCCAAAAGTTAAATACACATACAAATTCTCTGGTAAAAATGCTGCAAGATGTAGGTTAATACAATGCAATAATTTATCTAGCTACTTTCCATACATAATACTGGTTTCACTGTGAAAAATTAATGCTGTAAGTATAAATGCAAACTACAAAGGAATTTTGAAGCAAAATGAGGGAAAATAGAAGTTTGCATCTCATAAAATGGTATATCAGTAAATATACAAAGTTATTATTTAAAACTGTAAATGTAGGTAAAGTTAATATAATTTAGTATGAACATTAAAAAGTAACACCCACTGTTCCATACAAGGGCCACTTGGCTCCTGAAATTCCAACCCCTTGTAGGCACGCCCAGAACCTCCTCCATTCCTTACCAGGACTCCATGGAGCCCTTTATCCTCAACCCCAACTTAGAGACCCCTAGAGCCAATCAATCCAAGTGTCAGCCACCTACCACTGTGCCCAGGGACTAAACAACATCCAGTCATCTCAAATCCAAAGTAGGGACTGCAAGCTAGCCCACCCACCTACCTCCACCTGAGGTCAGCGTAGAATTTGATGCTTGGCCTCCAGGGATCACCACCCATTACTATGTGACCCAGTCCTTGCCACCCAAAAACTACCTGTAGAACTCAGTGAACTCTCCATGGACTTCTGAAGATCATCAATGAGGCTACTCTAACACTACACAACGATTCCTCCTGGAATCAGAAGCATACCTATTTCTTGCTGTGCTGAGAACACTTCTGAGATCCCATTTACACATCAACAAAGTGTTGCCCCAAGAATGAACCACAAGCTGGTCCATAACCTGACAAGTTGGGGTAACAGGAAACAAAAGCCAAAACACCCAGTCAACAAAGGTGAAACAAGATATTCATATCAAGAAATACCATAAATGACCTAACTCCAGATGCCTAGGTCCCATAGTAGAACACAATGTGAATAATGAAGACAACATCTCTCCTGCAGAAATTACTACCCCCATCATAATGTTCCTTGAGAAGAATAACTCAATAGATGTACAAGGCAATGATTCAAAATATAGCAATTAAAAATATGTTCAAAGAACTCAAAGAGAATATTCATAAATTCCTGAACGAAGACTGTGAAAAAGCAGCTGAATAAAATAAAGCATTACAAAATATGAAAATAGAATTTAATAAAGTAATAGAATTTCTTCCAGGCATGATGACACATACCTTTAGTCCCAGCACTCAGGAGGCAGAGGCAAGCAGATCTTTGTGAGTTCAAGGTCAGCTTGGTTTACATAGTGAGTTCCAGGCCAGCCAGGCCTACATAGTAAGAAACCTGTCTCAAAAGAAGTAACAAAATAAGAAATAGACTCTCTGAAGAAAAGCCAAACTGGAAAAAAAACTTGAAATGAGACACTCAATCCCTGAAACAAAAATCTCAGTAGAAAGCCTCAGCAAAAGAACGGATCAAGTAGAAGGGAGATTATCAAGGCTTGAGGACAAGGTAAAGGAACTGGATTGCTCAATCAAAGAAAAATGTTAAATATAAAAAACAACAGGCACAGAATATGCAGGACACTACCAAAGACCAAACCTATGACTAATAGGTATGAAGGAAAGAGTAGAAACCTAGGTCAAACACAGAAAGTATTTTCAACAAAATCATAGAAGGAAACATTTTTCCAAATCTAAGGAATGCAATGTCTATCAAATTGAAAGAGGCATACTGCACATCATATAAGTAGGACCAGAAAAGAAACTCCCTGTGCCATACAATAGTCAAAACACTAAATATACAGAGCAAAGAATGTCAGGACTTGGGTTTGCTTTGCTCAGAGGGGGACCTACTGGCTTTGGGGCAGAGAGACTTGATCGGCGGTGACAGAATTTTGGACCCTGGGACTTGTGTTTTTTCAACAAGCTGTTTATTTCAAAATTCAGATGGTGTTTATACATCCCAAGGACCTGGCAATCACATGGGATAGGGCAGTCACATACAAAGATTTAGGGTACAAAGAAGCAGGACATATAGTTTGTTAGTTGGTGCCAGAAGGATTCTTAAACATTTACTCAAGGTTATCAATGCCCATCCAGTAATTTATTGGCCACAGTGTTTTCTTCTTAGAGTTAAAAGCACAGTAAACTTTTAGCTTTTAGCTCAAGAGTAAACCTTTAACCTGGCCTAATCTCTTAGCCACGGACAGCTGAGTTATTTGTTCAGGACAAGGAGATGAGCTAAGGGTTGTTGACCAACACACTTTCCCACAGAGCAAGAAGCCTGCACTTATGACCAGGCTGCATTCTCCTGCCAGTCTCGCAGTGTTCTGCAAGACAGGGATTATCAGAGTCACTGTTTTCAGTGCCTCTCCCTTTAGCAGAGAATACAGCCTGGATTTAAAAGTTTTAGGCTCATCTCACCCTAGGGCCTGACATCCTGGTTTCCTACATCTCCTCCCCTTTTTTAAAAAAAATAAGAAGAAAGTGGTCATAGAGGCTACAGTGTTATTAACTGAAATTACAATATAGCACATAACTATTGGTGCTCCCACAAGAATAGGTATGCCAATCAATATCGGAGTAAGCCATTGCAGCCACTTTGGCCAGTGTATAGAGAATTCAGACATCTTATTGATTTCCTTTTGTAAATCATTAATCTGTTGGTCTATAGTATGTGAAAAATCAGACAAACTAAAAAAACACATTCCTGGAAATGGTTCACATCCCATGTGATTTTTTAAACTTTAAATAATTTATAGTAGCTCTATTTTGTAACACAGCCTTTCTTAGTTCTCCCATTTCCTGATTAATTTCTCCTAGTATGTTTGAAGTTATATTTGCTTTTTTACTAGTTATATAAGCAAGTTAGATATTTCCTTTTGCATTCCAGTTACCATGCCAGGTATAGGAATTAAAATGGCAGTACTAACAGCTACAGCTTTTGGATCAAGTAGCTTGAGAGAATCATCACAGTCTTCAGGCAAAGATCTACTCATTCTTTTCATAGGATGGATTTATTAGCAAAGGAAGTGTAAGTCCTATGGCACATAATCTTGATATCCATAAGGTAACACTGCGTAGATTTCATTATTGCAAAAGAAGGTCCATCCTACAGGCAATTGTTTCCCTTGCTGTAAGGTATAATTAGAGGTGGTATTGCAATGCAAAGACATAAACTTACAATCAAAACATAAACAATGATTAACAATAATGTGACATACAGGTAAGTGTTTCATTATGTATTTAATATGTTGTGTCTGACTTTCTATATTGCCCTTAGTTATCTGTTTATAAAGATTCATCTGTACCCCCATTCTTATTAGATTTTTCTTTAGGAATCCTGGTACAGAAGAGTCTTCTTGTATATAGAAACTCTGTTCATTATAACCCTTTTGTGCAAGACAAACCCCAAAATTCTTGTCCAAATCATTAGACATGGACAGGCTGGTTCATGGCAAAAATGTGGTTGGTCTAACTACTTCAATATCTTTAAAATGTCTCTTTTGCTTTTTTACACAGCTATCTTCTAGGATCAGTGTCTCTATAAAAACACTGAAATTATGCTGGGCTTTTAGGCTCTGATCAGTAGCATTTTTCGAACCTAAAAATCCTCCATCCATTTGGCTGTATGTCCTCTGTCCATTCTTTTCTCATATGATGGGTCCAGATGGCCATGCACAGTTTTGTGTAAAACATTCGAGTACTAATCCTGATCCTATAATAGGTACACCATTAAAATTAGTACCAATGACACACATTTCAGCTTTTACGCTATTCACAGTCAGTATAGTTAGAACACAAACAGAACAACTTCAGGTTTAGATACATCTTGGCCTTGGCACCGTCTCAGCCCTTGGGCAACGTTCATCAGGTTCTTACTCATTCCCCAGTTCACAGGAGGCTGTGTCTTCTTCTGTTGGGCTCTCCTTTTCTGTTTTCCCAGGGTCAGTGCAGCCATCTTTTCTGTGAGGGGTTTGGCTGAGCAGTCTGATGTATCTAAGTAGTGCCCATAGGCATGGGGATATTCATTTTCTGTAAAGACAGAAGCACGCCCTTGCCCCATTGTTAGTAAAGGAGCTGGAGTTTTACTCCAGAGATCTGATTCATACTCCCTCCAAAGCACCTGTGGCAAGGGCTATGGGATAGTCCTTGCCAGTGCTTGGCCATTGGAGAAATTCCTTGAACATTTATTGTAAAGAAATTTCAAGTTAATAGAGACCTGTATAATAGGAAATGAGGATTCTGTACTGTTATCCCAGGTATAGGTGATTCCTCCATTTTCCTTTTATTTATTTGATCTTTGAGACATCTGTGTGTTTTCCCTCTATTATTGCTTATCCTGTGGGGTTGTAAGGAATGCCAGTGGTATGTCAAATAGGAAACAAACTGTTTCAGATTCAAACCAGGCTCACCAAACAAAACTTTTCTTTTGGACTATCCTATCTGGTTCCAGGAGGCAAAAACATAGTTTTTGAATTAAATTATTTTGTTATGGGTAAGGAAAAACATTAAAAGCAATATTTGTATAATATAAACATTAAAAGACATTTTGTAGTGTTATAGGTAACTTTAACCCTTGTCTTCATCCATTTAACTCCAGACTGTGCTTAGGTGTGTAGCACAAGTCAGTGAAGTAGACTGAAAAAAATTGGGGGAGCTGTAATAGTAATTGTTATAACAACAACCATCACCTTGTACGTCTATAAACTTATTCAGACCTTTAACAAAATCGCTTAAACCTTCATATTATTCCTTCCATTCTGGAAATATCTAGCCATCTTAATCTTACTAACTTTAACATACCAACTCTATATTTTTTCTTAGACCTTTCTATTATTTCTTTCATTATATTTATAAACAACCCCATTCTTTGTTGTGAGAGTCCATCAAATAACCAACATTTAGTCCCTTATACCTATAGATAGATGAACAACCATTTTAAGCATATCAGTACAGTTCAAGCTTAGTAAACGCATGGACTTGATGTATCTGTTTCTTGGCTATAAAGAGACAATCATGGTAAAATGGTTAACATTTTTCCTGGAACAGAAGCAATTATCACTTAAAATTAGTATACCTTTAAGGAATAATACCCATAATCTAGAACAAGAATTAAGATAAGGATTAAAGAGAAATTATTTTGACCTAGAAAAAAATATTGTTAGGTTAATTTAACAACTTTAGTGTGCATGAGGCTGCACTTTTAAGTCAAATTGATACCAATTAAATTATTTTTAAGGAATATAGGTTTATATAGACCATGTGTAGATAAAATGGACACTTTCCTGGACTTGCCTGATACAGCCAGACAAAATGGAGTCAATGCATTTTGACTCTTCAATATAACTAGAGATTTAGAAATAATGTTTAATAGATTTCAAAATTGATTAGGGTACCCAAGTTTAAAAGGCCTTTGAATGTAGATTTATACCTGTGTGTTTTAATTAGGCATGCCAAAAATAAAACCAATAATTTTGTGCACAATAAAATGAATGAAAAGGAAAAATTTGAAATGGCCATATTTTAAAATTGTCTTGACACAAATTATATATGAGGACAATTATCACAGACGTATATGATATAATTACATGAGATCTCAATACATAGAAACATATAGGAACACATGACATAATTTTAAGCAACATAAAAACTATTGTCGGACATATATGACACAATTACATGAAACTAGGTGCACCTAAAATGCATTACTTAATATGTTTGATTATGGTGAATTTTGTAAGATCTTCTGAAAGCAGGCATAGCTGGAGTCATGAAGAATGTTGCAGTTTGGCTTTAGAAGAGAATGCCACATAGCATTATTTTACTAAAAGAACATGGAATCTGAGTTAAACATAAAAAAAAATGAGGCAATTAATTACTATAACCTGTGTTTACATTGAATTGTAGGGTCTTAGGTGAAATTAATAAGCTAAAACCCAAAGGTCAGTGGTTTCTCACAAAACAGAAAACCTGGAAATGAATTTGTAGTGAGTGGAAAAACTTTAAACAATTATATATACATATACATACATACATACATACATACACACACACACACATATATGCAACAAACAGCTGAATGAAATAAAGCTAACAGAGGAATAGAATTGGAAGGAACAGGAAAAATGAGTGAATTTCAGATGTTAGGAATCAAACCTAGGTCCTTTGGAAGAGCAGACTATGCTCTTAACCATTAAGCCATTTCTCCAGTTGGAATGAGAGAGGAAAAAAAAATCTCCAGATGGACCATAGAGCTCATAAAAGCGTCACAGTGGGTTCAAGGCCAGCCTGGTCTACATAGTGAGTTCCAGGACACCTGGGGCTACAGGGAGACCCTGTCTCAAAAAGACCAAAAAGAAAAAAGAAAGGAAAAGAAAAGAAAGAAAAGAGCCACTGCAGGGAAGAGATAGGTAAACAGAGCCTTCATTTTCGGTCAAACCTGTTTTTTTGGATTTTTGAAAGATGGTTAAACTGGCTCACCTGTGCTTTTACAACTTGTAACAGTGTGTTAGTAAAGGCAGAGGATTTTTCTAAGAGTAGAACAAAAGCTGTAGGGGGTCCAGGCAGCTGTGAGTCTGAGGCCCTGTGGCAGCTCTATTTGGGGGTACAATTGATTATCTAAGATAACATATGCTAAATAAGTATAAGGCATATGTTTTCGAATCTTTTCAGAGGAAATATAAAGTCCATATTTTGTTAAAGTGGTCGTTAATTTAGTAAGCATAGCTTCTAAAATTTGAATAGAAGGGTGACTAAGGAGAATATCATCAACACATTGAACAACAAGAACAGCAGAGAATTCCTTAAGTATTGGGCTAACCATTTTATGCAGACAAAATTGACATATAATAGGACTATTTTTCATTTCTGGTGGTAAGACTTTCTATTGATACCTCTGCGTGGGAACAGAGTGATTGTTGACAGGGATAGTAAAAGCAAAATGCCATCTATCCTCAGGATGTAAGGGAATAGAAAAGAAACAATCTTTTATATCAATTATTATAATAGCATGTTCTACAAGATTTGAGTTTTTGCCTCAGGGCATGAAAAACAGTCCTATCTACCAGTATTATGTGGCCCATGCCTGCAGACCTTTGCTGACTGAGGTTTATACTTTACATTATATGGATGACATTCTTATCTCCCATAAGGATCCTAAGATCATACAAGGAGCTTTTCAAAAACTCAAAACAAACCTCCAGGCATTAGGTCTTACTATTGCAGCAGATAAAATACAGTTACATGCACCTTATACCTTTTTGGGCATTCTATTCAAGATGTCACCTGGCCCATAGCTCCTGTTCTTACCTTACCAGATGAGGTTAGATTTTCAGAGGTGCAGACCCTCTGTGGCAACATCAATTGGATACGGGGCTTCTTACCCATGTCTACAGAAGAGGTTACACCACTCTTTGACCTCTTGTAGGGTACTGATATGGTCTCCATTCCAGGCAAGTTCTCTCCGGAGGAAAAAATGTGTTGTCACAATGATCAATTCTCACCTGTCCCAAGCATTTGTAAATAGGATACAGCCAAAGTTGCCTATCCAAGCACTAGTTATTCCTACTAAAAACACCCCTTTGGGAGTGTCTGGCAGATGCAGGGCCCCCTGATATGGGTCCACTCTTCATGGAGTCAACTTCACAAGGTCACACTGGCTATTGAGGCATGGGCTACACTAGCCCTTAAACTTCTCCACACCTCCAGCCTCCTGTATGGCCATGAACCCAAATTGTTGGTTCTTCCCCTTCCACTTCACATGCTCCAGTCATTGTTCCTTGACAACCCTGGCTTCCAAACTCTCCTACTAGTCTATCAGGGGAAATATGTCAATCATTATCCTAAACATAAACTCCTTCAAGGAATAAGACAGCTTCCCTGTCCCTATTTCCCCAGGCATTCCCAAAGCATAAGCATCTTCCTAAGGCTCCCCTAATCTTTACTGATTTTAGTAACCCCAAATTTGGTTATGTAATTTACCAGGAAGGACAAGTCTCCTCACATAAGGTTTTCCCTTTCCAGGGATCTGTACAGCTTGGAGAGCTCTCAGCCATGTTACAGGTCTTTCAGGATCTCCCTACAACTCCCTATAATATTTTTTCTCACAGTGCTTATGTAGTCCTGAGTGCCACCCTAGACTCCACCATCATTCAACAAGCTAGAGACTTACACACCCATTTTCATCTTTCTCCCCAAGCTATACACAGGCTTCTACCCACTCTACCAATTCAGAGCTGCAAGCATTTGGTCCGTGCTTGCTCCTCTTGTGCCCTTCTTCTACCTCTGAGACAATTACAACCCACCAGAACTCTCCCTAGAGGTCTTGGCCCCAACAAGATATGGCAAATGGATGTCACTCATTTTTCTCCTTTTGGCAAGCTCAAGTATATCCATCATATTATTGACACTTATTCCAATGTCCATTTTGCATTGGCCTGCTCTGGTAAGACGGCTTCTCATGCCATAAGGACTGTCAAATATGCCATGGTCCTTATGGGAGTTCCTTGGCAAATAAAAACAGATAATGGTCCTTGTTATGTTTCTG
>NW_008353234.1:1872698-1881309 GCF_000622305.1 Nannospalax galili | reverse complement strand
ATAAAGGTCCCTGCTATAAGGACCCCAATTTTGTTATACAACAAGCTCTATTTGTATTAAAGTTTCTAAAATTTGACTCCAATGGCTTCCCACCAGCAATAAAGCATTGGGGGGTATTCACTCAGCCCACTCCTGAACCCATGGTGAGATGGAAATATCCTCTCACAATTGAATGGAAAGGTCCACACCTATTATTAACACAAGGGCGAGGCTATGCTTGTGTCTTTCCAGAAAATGTTCCAGCCCCCACTTGGATCCCAGCCCGGAACATCAGAATTGCCTGTGATGGAAAACCTCCCTCCACAACCACCAACCCTGGAGATGGCAGCCCTGACCCTGGAGGAAGCAGCACACCTCTCAACCACTGAGAGACAGATCCAATGTTGCAGACCATGAAAGCCACCAACCTGGGGAGACCACGAACATCTTTCTCCTCTCCACAAACAGAGACATTAGCTAAGCCAAGTCCTCAATCCAGAGGAAAACCTTGTCTTTGTTCCTTATTATGTGTGCCATCATTACTGCTAACTCCTGGACCCTGCATTGTTAAGGGTCTTGATAATTTTGTTAAAACTTGTATTTCTCTGGTTCAGTTAGCTGTTGCCCCACCTCCAGATCTTGCCAAGCATGTCTCTGCAAACAAGGACCCACTGTTCCTTGCCCTTACCAACGTATAATAATAGAGATATGAAAAATAGGCTTGAGCATAGGTATAAAGTCTTACGGAACAATCGTGCAATGGACCTGAGATAACAGCTCAGCTGCCAGAGCCACAGGATATGCCTTGCAATATATACTCCTGTTGGCAGACTGTGAGACCGATGCCTAGAACTTACTGCTCCCTAATCTCCATCATTACCCCAGATGGGACAACCCCCCTCCATCAGCTTTTACTGAATTCTTAGCCCCTTAAGAGGCCTTTCCATGGGCCAAAGCTTGATACACTGCTTCTCCCTCTGCCGGACTATACCAAGGGACTCACCCTTTGAGGGCTGGTAGTCACTGACAGGTAAGATCCCAAAAGATGGACAACCTAAGACAGGCACAGTCCATAATGCTGGATGACCCTTGAGGTGGGGACAACAATGCTGAGGCAAAGAACCTCGATTCCCACTGGTTGACATGGAGTTGGCCCAGCCTGCTCTCGAGAGAACTCGCCATCTTGAAGGATGGGGCCCACAATACGGGATCAATCCCTTGCCTCCCAAGCCATTCTACTTTGCCTTGATGCACAACAGAAAAATCCGCCACATACAGCCCCTGGACTTATATCAGTATACTATATATTCTGAACTGTGCCTCATTCTTAAAAATGAAAAAACAGAGGGAGATGTTGGGGAAAATCTTGTGACTGATTTTGCCTTTTGCCTTACATACCTATCATGCTGGAATGCAGTGCTTCCTGTTTCTTATCAGAGAGAAAACTATGTAAGTCACATGGTTTCCAGGAACCAGAAACTTAGAGAAATTGAAACTTATGCTAATAAGGCATCTGGCTCACTAGATTGTAATAGGATACTAGTCTGCCATGCTAATAAGGGATCCCATATGCTGTTTTATGATTGGACTATTACACTTATATAAGCCCGTACTTTCCTGCAATAAAGCAGATCTGTGTCACTGAACCTGGTCTCCCACATCTGAATGCGGTGATGCTGGCGCAGACTCCTCAACAGCCCTGGGGTCTGGACCAGGTGACTGATCAGAGGAACTGAGAGAGCAGGAGAGTGGCCATAGCCAGAGGAGAGCAGCCATAGCCGGTGACCACTGAAAACTACTTCTGTAGAAGCTCTCTAAAATATATACATAGCATATATAAAATGTGGTTAAATAAAATTATCTGATACCAGGGGACAATGCCCCCACCAGTCACCTCAGGCTAGCAAATAAAAAGCCCAATGTCATGAATGGGTTCCACTTTTGGAGTTGTTGACCAGAGTCATAGACCTTCAAATAATCCTAGCTGTGATGGACCAGCCCAGACTGGAGCACTCAGTCCAATGGGAACAGGGAATCGGAGAATGGGCAAGGATTTGGCGAGTGACAGACACAACACAAGAGATGGTTGATGATCTGAATGTAATTTTCTAAAGTGGAACATCAGATTTTATACAAGTTACAGGACAAGATTGTGCAAGCATCAGGTTGATTTCATGGTTAATCATTTTGTTAGAAATACAATTCAAAATCAAAGCAATACAGTACAGTGTAGAGTGTTCTTATCTAATTAATCAGGTGCTTAGACTATTTGTCCTTTTCCCTTAGTGGTTTGGCAACATCAGCTACTTATAAATTTCATGGTTGGTAATTTTATGGTTCCGTTTTCTCAATTTTGAGGTTTGAAAGAAATAATAGCATCTTCCTTATAATAACTCCATGTAACTTCAAAGGCTTGTTTCTCTGATCCATATTTTCCTATTCTTTCTTTCCATGTTTCTTATACTGCCCGTAATTGTTCAAGTATACTTTGCTGCACCAAGGTGGTCTGGATCTAGCTAACCTATCCATAAACTATAATGAATACCATGAAACTTTCCTTTCTTGAATATTTACCCATCTATTATTTCTTTCATAAACTCTTGTATGAGGAAGTGGTTCATCAGTGGGCTCGGGGATTCTAAATATGCTCTCCTTTCCCTTAAGGGGATGCCATAGCCTACCTCTCCCTAACTCGTAGGCAATTCCTAAGTCTGTCTTAACTGTAGGCAGCAATCTTCTTTCAGTATCCCTATAATCTTGAGTCAACTCTAGGGACTGAAGCAGGGGGATTATTCACAAATAATTCTTCTTGCTGTACCTTATCTAGAATTTTCCAAGGTTGCCTATTCTTAGCTACTTTACTTATTGTTTGAGCATTTGGAGGAAGTCTAATATCGGGCAACTGAGTTTCCAGGAAATCATCCATATCTAGTCTTTCTTCAGGTGGGCCTAATGACCTGAGTAGGTACAAAGCAATTCCTCTATGAGGAAAGAACAGGAATAAAGACAGCAATGAAGACAAGAACTAAAGCAGAACAGCCAAGGACACAGCATGCTTTTTTAACACAGCCATTCTCCAGGAAGCATTCTTCCTTTGAAGTTTTCTCAGCCTCGACCAACGGAGAGTTCCTCATGCGGGCTCCACTGGAGGTGGTGTGACACCTAGCTATTGCCCATGCTCTTGGTTTACTCACCAGAACTTGACAGTAAGACGACATTGCTGCAGACAGTACATACAAGAGTCGTAGAATGTGGATAAATCCACCTGGTGCTTCCCTAGACATTTCATTCCTGTTTACTAGTTTTCATAGTTCTGGGAAGTACTATGCTTGCTACTGGAAGTGAAAAGTAATCATCAGTGTTACCCATCTGTGAACCCAGAGAGCTGTAATAATGATTAGCCTGGAAAGATATGCCCACTAGTGCAATAGTAGCATAAATATTATGGGGGTATTCAAATACTTTTTGATTGGATTTAAGGCCCACTACCCAATATGGAGACCATATGGTGGCTAAAATCCTGTCATAGATCCAAGGGGAGAATCTATTATTAGCCTGCTAAATAGACATAGGTTGAAACTTACTTCTAATGACTGATCACTATACCCATAGATTAGTGCATCTTTCAAACATCAGAGAAGCTTTTTCTCAAAGTTCATGGTAAGTGACACAGAGACCCACAATCAGTTGATGTTCAGAGTGTTTAAATCTAAATGGAACATCTATATAAAACCCCTCCTCCAAAACTCAGGGGTCTTTGAAAAAGAGGGGCCAGAAAGACTGTAACAGCCAGAAGCAGTGAATGATAATGATGGAATAATGTTTTCTGCAAACAACTGGGCACATATGAACCCACAGTATTTATGACAACATGCATAAGACCTGAGCAAACTCAAAACTAACAAATTACAAGCTTGGAGGGCAAAAGAGGAAACAAAGCCACAGCCATAGCTAAATAACTGTGGGCAATGTATAACTGTTTGGAGTGGGAGACTAGGTTTTCTTTAAGTGTGTGATCCCTGGTAGTCTGACCACTCTCCAGGGGATGGACAGGCAACCAAGAGTATTTCCCAACAAATTGGACTCTATAGGTTTTAAAATGAAAGAGAGGACAAAATGTTGGGTGCGTAGAAGGAGGACACAGGAAGAGTTGGGGAAGGGCTGAATATGATCAAAATGTGTTCTATGAAATTCTCAAAGAATTAATAAAGATTGCTAAGAAGTAATTTTATGTCTTCATTTGATATTATGAAAACAAATTTATCATATCTTGAAGAGTCAGTGGAATTCATATAATGACATTGGATGTATATTCCATAAGGATATGTATAATACGTATTTTAAACTGAGATTATAGCTGATTTCTTATTTTCTTCATTCCTTTGTGTCCTCTCATCTTCCTTCACAAAATCGTGGGGCCTTGTAGAAAACTGTGGTATGAGCTGCTCTTCTGCCTGGCAAATTAAACTGTCAAGCTATAGCCATGCCTCCTTCCCAAGCTTCGTTGTACCTGCTCAGTGAGGATTATAAACTTGACTGTTGACCTGTAAGAAAAGGAAGGTCAGGGAGCCAGTCACCTTTTTCACCCAATCAGTTAGCCTTACCTGAAGGTGGGAGAGGAACTAAGGATAGGGACAGTGGAAACTGGAATGAGGGGGTGACCTTCACCATCTTGGACCACTGCCTAGTGTCAGGGGGTCCCACCGGGATGTAAGAGGGAAGTCCATACCTTTGAAAGTTACCCCCATCACTACCCTATGCTCTGTTAGTAAGTCCAATAAATCCTTTTGTTCCCTAACCTGTACTTTGGAGGAATATTATCTCAGTTTGTCATAAGGGAAGTGGGAGGAGAGAGCCAGAAGCCATGTGAGCCCCCTAGAAGTAAAATTTAACTACAACTGGTGTAGCAGAGCAGCCTGCAACAAAACTGAGGAGGAGTTTGGGAAGAGCAATGATGATGTCTCTGATATGGGAAAGGAGACTATCAAAGCAAAGTTGGGTGAGGGGACAGTGTGAGCAGAGGAAATATGGTGGTGTATCTCCATAAGCCTAATGGGGTTAGTGGCAACAGTATGGATAATGTAGTAAATAGTAAGATGTGCAACTAGAATGAGACTACCTAAGCAGAAGAGCTCAGTTGGGGGAAATCCAGGGATGGCCATCCTCTTGTAAATCACATAAAATAGCATGCCTGTTTAAGTGATGGGGGCTATCACATGTGTATGGAGATCTTTTAAGGACTGTGGAAGATCTAGAGCAAATTTTGCAAGCCGTAGAAGCAGAGCAGGGACTGAAATCTAAGCAAGCAGCTGCAGACACTGCAATGCTGCTTCTTTGCATAATAAAAGATTTGTCCCAGGCAGAGGCCTTGGGGAGAAGAGGGAGGCAGGGAGATTGAATATGTAAAAGAGGAATTACTGGCCTCTTCAGTATTGGTCTCTGACCTTGCCAGTAAATTGCATAAGAGAGAAAAATAAATGGAGATTTTAGCTTGCAATTTTCAATGGCTAGGGGTCCAGAAAGGGAAGGGAGCCCAGGTTAGATCAGTAATACAAGGCTCATCCTGGAACCCCCAAACATGGGACCCATGGGAGAAATCAGATAGTGATGAGGAAGGGAATGACCTAAAAATAGCTAAAGATGCTGCTCAGGTTCGACCTTTAATACATAGAAAGGAAAAATTCATGTTTCAACATGCTGATGGAGGCCTTAACAATGGTCTGGTGTGAGGAAGCATACTTATCAAAGAATACTCCACATTTGATCTGTTGAAACTAGGCAAAACTTTCAAAACAAGCAGTGGAGCCTCACCACATGGCTTGTGAGGATATGGGATATAAGGGCAAATGCTGCAGAAGCATTAAAGCTGAGCAATATAACTACCCATCCCTCCTTGACATATAGGCTGCATAACCTGATGCAGTACAGGGGAAAGCAGTCCCTGATGAAATGGCTTTTGTGAGCCATTAGAGATACTTGCTCATCATCAACGGAGGTTCCCATGCATATCAGGGGCTGGAGGACCGTAAAAGAGGGACAGGCATTACTGAGAGAACTAGGTATGAGGAAAGCAATGTATGATGCCCAGTTCACTGGGCCAGATAGGACTGTGTTCACCAGGGATTTAAAGAAAAACTTGATTCAACAGGAACCTTGAGATTGGTATGGAGCTTTAATGGTTTTGCTGAGTCCCTTAGTGGGGCAGGATCATTGTGATGTAGGAGAGGCTTTGGCAGATCTAAGTGACTGAAACCAGCATATAAAGTGTGTCTGTAAAATAGTAGAGCAACCTAAAAGATATAAAAAAGACAAAACAAAAAGAGGTCCGTTTAGGTTACTCCAAGGCAAATGTGGCAAGATTTGTGTCTAGCCCAAGTTCTAAAGAAAAAGTTGACAAAAAATCAAATTCTGTGCTAAAGAGTTTCTGGAAGGCTTTAAAACCTGAGGAACAGTTCACAAAAGACATACAAAAGACAAAAACTGTTCCATGAGTGGATAAGGATCCTGGAAGATTAAACAAGATACATTTCTCTCCTGGGAAAAGTTATACTAGGGGTAGAGGTAGTTTGCCCATCCAGGGCCTCCCCCAGCAGCCAGGTGTGGTCAATGGAGACACAACAGATATGGCTGCAGATAGGAGGCAGGCCCAGGGTCTACCTGACCTGGGAAACCAACAGGTGCAACAGGGACGAAGAGGGACCCTATTCCTTCTTGACTCTGTGCAGGATCAGGCAATTTGAATTAGCCCCAATGAGTTTATCAAGGGTAAAAAAAATGCAGGGAATCTCCATGTAAAATTTCCAGGATGTGTAATGACTCCAAAAAGATAACTAAAAATAATAAAGAACTAAGTATCTTGACGCCTCTTATCCATGCTATAGTCCCTAATATATATCAACAAAACAATACAAATGGATAAAATCTTTCCATGCCATGTTAAACCTTTTCTATGTTTAATTTATTATATAATGTTAACCTTTGAGTGTTTTAGAGATATGAACCCATCTGAAAGATATCAAATTCGCCTGGAGAAACAAAGGCTAGCTATAGCTGTAAAATTCTTGGGAGCTACCTGATGACTTTATATCCATGCTCAGATGCCAAGGAGCTCAGAAAGTAACCGACTGTGACTAGTAATAATCAGATATAGAGAGATTAGAAACACATGCACAAACATCTTAGTGTTAATTGCATTAAAATGAATTTTTCTGTGTGAATCTGTGTATTTTAATAATGAATTGGTGATCTTTTTTAAAGGTTAAAACCTAATTCAATTTTATGTCTTATAGGGTTTATACTGAGTATAATATTGTATAACTGTAACAATTCAACTGTAAACCTAAAAATTTAAAGCCAATTTTGAAAAAGATGCATCTTAGCTCAGAAAATTGTTATTGAATATAAATAAATAATTTAAAAAATAACTTGTAAAAAAAATTCTTGGGAGCTTTATGGCTGGGTAAGGGACAAGTGATACCCACCAGAATGTTTGTGAAAAGTCTACAGCATCCTGATCCTGTAGAAATCAGAGTAAATAACAAATATCTTACAAAAAAAATTAGAGGCTCCCCAAAACCATATAACTGTTAAATAAAAATGCAAGTACCAATGGTGGATTGCCCCCCATGAGCTGTTGGTGCAAGACACCCTGGAGGCCCTCAAAATGATAGAGGCTATTGCCATTAATTTTGGTTGCACACCAGAAAGAACCAGTAAATCCCTATTTTTGAAGATACTGCATGATGTGAGAGTGGAAGAGGGAGAGATGAAGCTGAGACTAAGCTGGAAACTCCCTGCCACTGATTGGTGGATTTTCATAGTCCCAGAAGGTGCTATGCAGATGGCTGGGGAAGAATTTTCCACACAGTTCTGCTTAAAACCAGACCCCACATGCTGAACTATTAACATGCCAAGCAATATGTTCCTGCTGGTGCAATAGCAGCACATCTAGTGTATGTACAACCAGCAAATTTTCAATTGGATATAAGGCCCACTCCTAGGGGTGGAACACACCTCTGGTACTATAGCTACCAGGCTAACTCCCAATAGCAGGGGAAGTCATAGTACCCAGTAATGAAGTCTCTACAATTGTTTTGTTAGATAAATGTGATGCACTTGTTAAGGTATCTTCTAAGCATTTGTGTTTACACCCATAGATTATATTATTACAACAGTCAATGTTCGTTTAGATGTTCCTACTTGTTTTCATTTGTCTCTATAATAGGGGGAAAAGGCCTGAGATGGATCAAAAGCCATGCCTTGGAAACAAATGACAACACCCAACAGTTCAGTATCTTGCCACAATAGGAGAAAGATCATTCTACATCTGTCACTCCATCCAAGGCTCAGGGACTCTTTTGGAAGAGGCTGGCAGAAAGTTTGTAAGAGCTGGAGGAAGGAATGGAGTGTGGCATGAGCTGGTCCTTCACCTGGCAAACTAAACTGCCAAGCTATAGCCATGCCTCCTTCCCAAGTGCAACGGACCAGCCCAGACCGGGGCAGTTCAGTCCGATGGGAACAAGGTCGTCGAGAGGGTGGACAAGGAGTCAGCGAGTGACAAACAGACGCAAAAGGAGCTTGATGAAAGTCTGAGTGTAATTTTCGCAGTTGCAAGGTTTGAAATATATACAGC
>NW_008353234.1:1866762-1871971 GCF_000622305.1 Nannospalax galili | reverse complement strand
TTCTGGGCCCCCAGAAAGCCCAAGATACAGTGACAGTTAGAAAATTAATAGCAAGTAAGAGCGTGCCAGGTACACTGCATGTTTCTTATCACAACCAATTCCAAGAGGCAACCTTCCTTGAAGTTCCAGCCTCAACCCACGGAGGATCTCACACGGGCTTCATTGGAGATGGCGTGACACCAAGCTTGGTTGCACCTGTTTAGCAAGGATTATAAACTTAACTGTTAGGCCAGGCATGGTGGCACATGCCTTTAATCCCAGCACTCAGGAGGTAGAGGCAGGCAGATCACTGTGAGTTCGAAGCCAACCTGGTCTACATAGCAAGTTCCAGGCCAGCTGGAGCAACAGGGAGACTCTGTCTCAAAAATACCAAAAAAAATTATCTGTTGACCTGTAAGAAAAGGATGGTCAGGGGAGTGAGTTACCCCTCCCACCCAATCAATCAGCCTTACCTGCAGGAACAGGAGGGACTAAGGATAGGGACAGGAAAAACCAGAGTTAGGGGATGACCTTCACCATCTCGGGCCACTGCCAAGGGTCAGGGAGTCCCAGCCAGGATGCAGGAAGGAAGCCCACATGTGCCCACACTTTTGTAAGTTACCCCCATCACCACATTATGCTGTTAGTAAGCCAAATACATCCTTTGGTTACCTAAACTGTAGTTTGGTGGAGCATTATCTCAGTTGGTCATAAGGATGGTGAGAGGAGGGAGCCGGAAGTCACATGTGACTCCCAGAAGTAAAATTTAACTACAAAAGGTGTAGGTGGATCTGAAAGGACATGTAGGAGAGGACTGAATATGATCAAAATACGTTGTACGAAATTCTCAAAAATTAATAAAAATATTTTAAAAATAAAAAGAACTTGGAGATGAGAGAAAGGAATGAGAGTTAAAGATCTCACCTTTCATAGTGGAGAATCTAAAAAATTATCAAAAATTATATAGATAACTAAGTAATGTAGGTAGATAGAAAGATAGATGATAGATGATAGATAGATAGATAGATAGATGATAGATAGATAGATGATAGATAGATAGATAGATAGATAGATAGATAGATAGATAGATATGCCTGCATGGTTTAGAGTGAATATATTAACCACCAAAAAACTCTAAATATTGACATTATGTAAAAGGAATACTTAAAAGTCAGAAGAGAACAATTTAAAGACACATTTATGTGAAAATTTTTTGGAATGGTAAAGTTAAGCATGCCATACATATATGTATATATGTATGCATTATATATAACATAATTTGTCTGTCATCTATGTAAATCACAGCTCCTGCTCTTGGAAATATAAGATAGTTTATAGTTAATTCTGTGCAAAATATGAATGACAATGTCCCAGAAGCAGAGATTTAAGTTATCTTGAATGACATGCTACACTGTAGAAAAAATACTACACTGTGAAATTTTATAGTCATAGAATGAAAGAAAGTCATGAATCAATTGGCATTTGCCAACTACATTTGTGAGTACAGCTGGTAAGCAAGTTACAGCAGAGCAGCAAATGAAATCTCAACTCAACTGAAGGAATTTTTAGCAATTGATGGGTGCTGGCGGGGAAAGGCAGTGTTTGGACTCTTGGTGGTCTCAGTGAATGGATCCACATTGTAGGACATTGGGGGACACAAATCATACTCTATAGTTCATATTATATATCAACTTGCTCATATGAACTGACAGCACTATTGTCAGCATACACAAGAGGAAGGCAAATTCAGTCAGACAAAAAACTCAGCATAGAACTGTAGAAATAGGCAGAAGACCCCAACATTAGTCGAAGAACTATTGGTAACTGATTACTGCTGGGTGAGAGAGTTGATCTTCTTTGATGGAGTGGCTGTAGATAGGCAGACTAGACTCCACAGGATGAACTTGCACTGAGGGATGTCTTGATAGACCTTGACTTGATAGGCCTTGACATGTATGACAGAATACATGAAATCCAGTGGGGGGGGACAAAAGGGGGTTCCATATGGGGGAGGGAGTACAAAGATGGTTGAGATGTTTTGTGTGAAGTGCACAAAAATTCAGTTAAAAATATACATTGAAACATCAACAACAAAATGTCCTAGAGGGAATTGGATTGATGGTATTATACTTCAATGTAATTAAAACTATAGGCAACAAACCCACAGCCAACATCATTCTAAATGGAGAAAAACTTGAAGCATTTCCATTAAAATCAGCAACCAGAAAGGCTGCCCACAATTTCCACGCCTTTTCAATATAGTGTTTGAAACCCTTGCTAGAAAAATAAGACAAGAGAAGGAAATTGAAGGGGTACTAATTGTAAAAGAAGTCAAATCCTTATTTGCAGATGAAGTGATATTATACATTAGAGATCCCAAAATTCCCACCAGAAAACTTCTAGAAATGATAAACACTTTCAGAAATGTGGCAGGTTACAAAATCAATTTACAAAAATCAGTAACCTTTCTATATACCAACAAAAAGCAATCAGAGGAAAAGTTCACGGAAATTCTCCCATCCACAATAGCCTCAAAAAATAAATATTTAGGAATAAAACTGATCAAAGTCATTTTCTACAATGAAAATTTTAATATTTGAAGAAAGATTGAGGAAGACAGATGGAAATGGACCTCTTATGCTCATGGATTAATGGAATTAATTTTGTGAAAATGACCATCATACCAAAAACAATTTATAGATTCAGTGCAATGCCAATCAAAATCCTCATGATATCGTTCACAGAAATTGAGAAGGCCATCTTAAAATTCATATGGAATCACCAAAGACCCCAGGTAGCCAAAACAATCTTGAGCAAGAAGGGCAATGCTGGGGGAATTACCATACCAGATCTCATACTATATTACAGATTTGTAGTCATAAAAACAATATGGTACTGGCACAGAAACAGACACATAGATGAATGAAAAATAATTAAATAACCAAACACAAGTGCATGCAATTTCAGTCACCTGATATTCGACAAAGGTGTCAAGAACAAACTCTGGAAGAAAGACAGCATCTTCAGCAAATGGTGCTGGCAAAACTGGAAAAATAAAATTAGACCCTTACCTATCATCCTGCACAAAAGTCAAGTCCAAATGGATCAGAGACCTCAATGTGAAACTCTGATGCTATTAGAAGAAAACATAGGTCATACCCTACAAGATATAGGTGCAGGAAAGTGGTTTCTAAATTGAAGGTCAGTTGCTCAGGAATTAAGGTCAACAGTCAACAAGTGGGACGTCATTAAACTAAAAAGCTTCTATACCACAAAGGAAACAACCAAGTAAGTGAAGAGGATACCCAAAGAGTGGGAGAAAATCTTCATTAGCTACATATCCAACAGGAGACTAACATCCAAAATATACAAAGCACTCAAAACGCAAAGAAACTAGAAAGCAAATAAGAAAACAAATGACTAAATTAAAAAAAAAATAGACTAAGGACATGAGCAGAGAGTTCCAAACAAAGAAATAAAAATGACTAAGAAATACCTTAAAAAGTGTTCAACATCCTTAGTAATTAGGGAAATGCAAATCAAAACCACTTCAAGATTTTATCTTACCCCAGTCAGACCTACTAAGATCAAGATAACAAATGACACATTTCACCAAATGCAGGTATATATCCTGATATTGTGGCAGAAGCCAGGAAAATGGAATGGAACCATGGAGGAAAAGGAAAGAAAAGAGTGTGAGAGAGGGGGATAATAGGAAACATATGTTGCCAGGCGGGAAATATGAAAAAATGGAGTATTCAACTAGGAAGGGAGGAGGGAAGGATATACAAGGAACATGGGGGCAAAGGGGGAGAAGTAGCTCAAGGGAGGTGGTAATAGGAAACAAGTATTATCAAGGGGAAAATGAGGGTACTTTAACTGGGGATGGAGGAGGGAGGTTAGACAGAGAGAGATAGGAGAGATAATAAAGCTTAGATAGTGTGAAATAACAGAGGGAAATATATTAGCTCAAAAACCTACAGAAAAATACATATCCAATATCTGAGTATGAGTGCATGTGTATACCTAAAGGCTATATAACAAAAAACACAGTGCCAGACAGAATAAACCTCCCTCTGCGTTGTTGGTTATGTTAGTCCAAAAGTCTCCCAAAATAACACTATTGCCACAGCCCTGGATTGCCCCCCAGAACTTGAAGGTAAGACCCTATTGCTGAAGACAGGACATATTTTGGACACAGAACTTGGATCAATAGAGCTGGAATTGATCTGGAAGCCTCCTCTCTGAAGACTAGTTCTCACAGTTCTGGAGGGTATTGTGCAAGCTGCTAAGGGAGAAAATCAGTCAGTGGTCCAACCCAGCTTTAAAACCTAATAACCACAACAATGACTGGTACAACAACCTATAGCAATGCAGTAGCGGCACTTTTATCTTGGGGGTAATCATCAGCTATCTAATTGGACTTAAAGCCCTTTCAAATAGGAGGAAACACATGTGTAGCACATAAATACAGCCAAAGGCACATGACTGGAGAGGTCATAGATTCTAGCGGAAATCCTTCATCTGTCACATCCCTAGATGAATGTAATTTCTTACTATATGCTAATTATGGATCCTTATATTTACAGACAAGTATACCATACACCACTCATCAAAGAAGCTTCTTTTTGCAACAGGTGGAGGCTATTACAGAGTTCCGCAACTGGTCACACACAGAGAATTTCCTCTCAATGAAATGAAATTCCATAAGGTACTGGACATTAGGCCAGCAGATTTGGCCTGCAGGTTTTTGAGAGCATACACTACGTACATAACCATCGGAGGTAGGCTATCAATGAGGCCCAGGTGTAAGGAGCACCTCATCAAAGCCTGCAGGGAGACTGAAGCAGACACTGTTCAGTAATTGGCCCAATTTCCCAACTCTGTGTGTGTGTGTGTGTGTGTGTGTGTGTGTGTGTGTGTGTGTCCTTTACATCATTAGCTTTTTGGACCAGAAAAGATCTACCAAACTGACAGATACAACTTGGATCGGGTGGACCACAGGCACCAAATTGGACTAAGACAGAAGTGGAGGAAGCTAGGGAAAGCTGGCCTGAGGTGGCTCAGGTAGCAGGCTTAGGCTGAAGTTGCAGTGGTCCACTCAAAACCTTTAGTACTAGCTCCCATTGAAAAAGGAAGCAGTTTAGAAATATGTTATTATATTGGTCAGGGCTCTCCAGAAATTTAGAATCAATATGAGAGATGATAGATATATGATGATAGATGATGA
>NW_008353234.1:1823465-1866746 GCF_000622305.1 Nannospalax galili | reverse complement strand
GAGATGGTAGATAGATACAAAGATATATACATAGATAGATAGATAGACAGATAGATAGATAGATAGATAGATAGATAGATAGATAGATAGATAGATAGATAGATAAATGAGAGCCAGAAAATATTAGTCATCACAAAGAAGAAAGAAAACATGCATTTGTATGATTTTTAAAATAGTTATGTATATCATTGATCTTTAGTTTGTGTTTGTTCTTTTAAAAACAAAGTAGATTTTAAAGTATTAAGAATGATATAACTAATTCCAATCCTCTTCAGATGCAAATACAACAAAAAATACAAATAACACCCCTGAACTATATAGGTTTAAATTGTAGCTCTGATTGTGATTTTCTTGTTCTCTTGAAGAAAATGTAATAGATGCAATCACAAGTATAGAAAATTGTTAGAGAAGTTTACATTCGCATGCAACAATTTAGTATCTGCCACGAACATTTTCTTTGCAAATTTTTTTATGAAAGCTATAAATTTTAGACGTGCAAGCACAAATTGGCCAAATCACCAATTTCCAGACTGCGTTAATGTATATAAAAAGTTAATATGTTTTGATAAAATAAACTATGAGGAGGATATAAAATATTTTACTAAGAAAAAAGAATTTGGGTAATAAGATTGTGGTATAGAATTTTTGTCCTTAAAGTAAAATGACTGGATTGACCACAGTGGAAGGAAGGAAAGAAAAAGTGCAAAACTATGGGTTTAAACATGTCATAAATGGAGGCTGGAGAGATGGCTCAGTGGTTAAGAGTGCTGACTGCTCTTGCAGGGGATACAGGTTTGACTCCCAGCACCCACATGGCCACATGGTGTCTAACAACCCTCCATAACTCCACTTCCAGGAGATTTGGCACCCTCTTCTGACCTCCATGAGCATTGCATGATGCGGGTACACTTACATGCAGGCAATATAGTAATACACATAAAAATGATAAATAAAACATTGTTTAATTGTTAAAAAGTCATAAAGGATCTAAGCAGGCCATAGGTTTGTAAATGATGAATCTTATAAAAGAAAATGTGTGTATAATCAAATTTATTTTCATTAGAAAAATCTCTCTCTCTCTCTCTCTCTCTCTCTTTCCAGAGATTCTGACCTGGAACTTGCTGTGTAGAACAGATATCATTTGCCTTTGCCTCTGGACTGCTAGTAATAATGGTGTGGCCCTTCAGACCTAGCCTAGAACTTAATATTCTATGCTTAAAGTAACAAGGGATTCTCTAAATACTGATCATTTCTTAGTACATTCTATAAAAGTTTTCTAGTCCTTGTGTAATATTATGAGCCCTGATTATTATAGTAAAATGATTTAGGCAGTAAAAATAATGATTTTGTCAATTGCAGTGCTCTCATCATTTCAACTGTGGCTATTCTAATTCATTTTTAATCTATGTTTTTGATGCTTCTCTAAAGCATTTGCAACAAGTTTTATGAAACCAATACTAAAAGTAAGTAGTTTTCTGACATAACCCAATTTTTAAATTAGGTTTTAATTTTCTTCAATAAAAATTTTATGACTGTAGAAAATTATGTTTCCTGGTTCTAAATTATTCTACAAACCGCATTTGTTTCATTTGTATTTGTTTCATTTTGTATTTTCCTTTTTAAAACTTTGTGCCTCTTAACAGTCAAAATTGTACAAAACTGAAATATTGTTATCCCTGTGCCTCAACATGGTAGCCATCATCTACAGAATATGTAGAATTAAGATTAACTCTAGGTGACATTAGCCTACGAACCAGTACCTTTAATTTTTTTTGTTGTTTAGATGTAGTCAAAGGGGTTATGAAACCTACTCTTAATAATCAACTACTTGCCCTCCAACAACTGGGCAGTTCATCCCACCAACAAGATACAATCAAAGTCTAACTTCTCAGTGGTTTTTCATCAATGTTTTCAGAAAATAAATGAGAGGAATTTAGAAAAAAATGTCAAGATAATCAGAAGAGAAATGAAGTCACTTGTGTCAACTCTGCTAACTGTAATTTACAAATGCAAAATGTAAATAAACAGGAAGGATTATGACAAAGGCTTCTTACATATGATTGCCTGATAATAGCTATCACAATATACATATAACACCATGAGTTTGCACAGAGGTCATCTCAACCTACAGGAAGTATTTCTATAAAGATGGCTGCCCAGCAACTGTCTATTCAGTCTGAGACTAATGCCACTCTTAGTAATAATCATTGAAGCCCATGATTGATGTTCAGAATATATGATATAATTCTTCATATCTTCATCTTTACAACCTCTTCTTTACCAATGTAGTTCTTTTTTTAATCACATGGAAACAAATTTTACTATATTGTGAAAAGATATATTGGTTGATTGCATAAAATATTCAAATGATTAATATAATGGTTACATTTTTTAAAAAATCAATGTAGTTCTTGATAACCTGTTTATCTCTAGATTACCTACTAGAAAAATAAGGAAGAGTATGAATAATTGCTAACATTCCTTACTGTACCTGAATCAATATTTCAGGATAAATAAATGAACATAACAGCAATTTTGAAGAAGTCAAATGTCTGCATTGTTTCTATTAAAGTAAAATCACTACCTCTGGAAATTGGGAGATAGTAAAGAAGGCTATCCCCAGTTTGACTTGGTTCCTCAGCTTCCTGACCACCTAGTTATTGTTCTCCAATTCTTAAATTTTGGATCATGTATTCATTTTTTGGACTTATTCTTAATTATCTTGTAACCTTTGTAAGCAAAAAGATGAGAACTTATTCAAACTTTTAAACTACTGAGACTTGTAGCTAAAAGAGATGAACAAGTTAGACTTCAACCTAATGACAATCAAACCTACATAATCTTGCTATGATTATGGGCCCTAATTATGTCCATTCTTATTAGGAAGCAGCTATAGAAGTAAGACTAACTATCCTTTGGCAGCCCTCAAGAATAAAGAAAAAAAAGAGGAGGGAATTTATTGACTAAATAGTTTCTGATAATTCTTTTTCTTAGTGGTAGCCCATGCCTAACTGCTTTTCTGTGTTGGACCAACAAGAACAAAGACATCAGGTCACATAAACCACCAACCACAGAATCAATCCAAATCAGAAAAGGCCAAGAAGGTGGTCAAGAGACATATGCCAAAAGGTTCATGCACAAAAGTTGTCAAAGGCAAAAAGAGAAGATTGATACATGCCCCTCCTTTTCTGACCTAAACCCATGGACTCTTTCTCCGTCCCATACCTCAGGGAGAGGATATCTCTTTTCTCAATCCTTAAGGACAATTTTATTGGAGTATAAAGGGTAAAAAGCAACATCCCAGAGTGGGAAAGTTGTAAATCTCAGCAGCTAACCTAGAGAAGGAGAACGGAAGAAAGAAGGAAAAAAAGCCATACTGATTGAGATAAGCCAGTATGGATCTCAGACTTGTGGAGGCAGGCAACCACATGGCTGGGAGAGGGTCTTTACAGGAAGAGTAATGAAGCCCAAAGTTTTAACAAAAACATGCCTCAAATCAAGATAGAAAGAAGAAAATAAAAAGCTATGCTTTCCTGAGTAATTAAGAAAAGTGGGAAGACTTACAATACTACATGTCTAACTCTCTATAAGAGACTGTAAAAGGGGACATGAATTCTGGGAAGGAAAAGTATACTATATTATCAAAGTAATAATTATTTTACCTATCTCTTTACATTGTCTTAAGGTGAGCCTGCCTTCCTAAGGGCTAGTTCCTCCTTCCTGAGGGGTGGTCAGTTGGCTAGGTGATTAACCCACCCAACTGGAATATTAAGTCTCCATCCAGGCTAGAGATTCTTTTTTCCTGACCAGTAATTTTCCATTAATGGCCCTTTATTGCTACCCTAACATTACCAACCTCTGAAGAGGTAGCCTTAAAATTATTTAGGAGTCAGATCAGGAATCAGAGTCCCTAAACACTTCTGGCATTTCTGGTCTATGGCAAAGGCAAGTTTGCCAAGAGGTCCACAAACATTTCTAGCTTTTAGCCAAAAGAATGTAGTTACTTTTCTTTGAGATCTTTTCACCCTAAACTACTGAGCCAGTCTCTACCTCCTGTTCTCATCATTTCCCCCCTCTGAAGAGGTAGTCATAGCTGCCATTATGGAAGTGGGGTAATGACTGATTTTATCTGATGGGGACGTCAGATATGGCAGTTGGAATACCCTTCTAGTGAGCCTATCTAAAAGACTCCAAACTCTCATTAGTAGTTTTGTTTGTGTAGCAGCCAGCTATAGAGAGTTAAGGAAGTCCCTGACTGGTGCCTGGAGAGAAATGTGAAGGAAAAGTAAAGGCAAGAGTTATTAGCATTACAAGTCTTAGGCAGAGAATCAAGTGAAGCCAGAACACAGGATATTTTTTAAATATCCAAAGCAAAGTCCATTATAGTTCCTTGATAGACTCACAGGATCTGCTTTCCAGACTTGGATAACTGTTAGAATGGCTAGAAGTCTCTCTAAGATGCCTTCTAGAAATGAGAAGACAGAAGAAATGTAATCATCACTTGATTTTTAAACTGAAAAAATGGAGGGTTTCTTGGCTGCAGACAGGTGCTGCAGTGCTGAAGTGAACCAAGGTCATAATGTCCTCTATCTGGGCATAATTTTACCCATCAAGAAGAAAATTGGATAACTGTTAGAATGGCTAGAAGTCTCTCTAAGATGCCTTCTAGAAATGAGAAGACAGAAGAAATGTAATCATCACTTGATTTTTAAACTGAAAAAATGGAGGGTTTCTTGGCTGCAGACAGGTGCTGCAGTGCTGAAGTGAACCAAGGTCATGATGTCCTCTATCTGGGCATAATTTTACCCATCAAGAAGAAAATAGTTAGTGGGAAGTAGTAATCTAATTAACATCTCAAATTGACTTAAGCCTAATATTTGGGAGTGTGGTCCACTGAACTGTTTAAAAGAGCATACCAGGGTGGTAGAAATGGCTCAGTGGTTAAGAGGACTGGTTGCTCTTCCAGAGGACTCAGGTTCAGTTCCCAGCACCCATATGGTGGCTAATAACTGTCAGTAACTCCAGTTCCAAGGGATCCAATGCCTTCTTCTAACCTCTGTGAGCATTGCATGACACAGATGCACTTCTATACATGCAGGCAATACATTCATACACATAAAATAAAATAAAACAAAAATAATTTTTAAAAGAGCATATCAATCATTTAGCCATTGGTTTATACGTTCCTAATGGATGTTTAGGAGCACACGGGTCTTAATACTTCCTCAGTGTTCCCTTGGGCTTGGGATCTTCCTCTGGCTTTTTTAGCCTTCCTTTTATCAGTTATGACATCTATGTGAGGATAAGTCAGAGGCCTTGCTTGACCACAGTTTTGCCTGGAAGCATAGAAAAATTTTTTTCTCTGTGTTGGCCCTCCTCTTTGCAGAAAAGACACTGATTAAAGTCCACTCAATGGTGTTTCCATAACCTCCATGAACAAGAGGACAAGTGACTCACTCAGACTACATAACGTTTTCAAAGCTGCTAGCACACAGTCGACTTTGGAGGGTAAGGGGTAAAGTATTGTACTTTTTGATCCCTTTGACCACAGTTGTATGGACCTCCAAATACGGTTATTGAACAGTCAGAAAGTTACATCAAGTTGGCACTTATAACTACTGTGTCATATTTAGAGACAGTTTGGGCAAAAAGCAATCACTGTAAAATAAACTTTGATTAGGCATTCACCTTGTTGTTTTAAGCCAATGTTTGTAATTTGTAAGTCTTACTGAAAAAAAGAGCAATAAATTAATGGATCTCCATTGATTTAAATAAAAATTTGATATTAATGCATTGGACTATGGCCTTAGAGATTTTAATATCATATATCATCTCTAAGTCTCATCTTTTGCATATCTTATATAATATAGTCAGACCTTTGTACCTTCCTTAGGCTTTTCAGCTTTCTTTCCTATTCTGGAAAAACATCCAACCATATTAGTCTTCATTCAGAAATCCCTTTTTACTAAATATATTGAAATTCTTATATCCTTTAATAGTCTTTTTGTTACTTACTGGTTTTCATTTCTTTCACTTCATTAATACCACAAAACAGCAACATCAACAAATAAATTTACCATTTTATTAAAAGACAGTTGAATCCAAATTACATACATATAGTAATACAATATTAACATTGTATATATTGTTAAACTATAAGACTTTATAAGTTCCCAGGCAAACATCATGAAAAAAAATGACAATCAAAATATTTTATGCTTGTATCGTCTATAGAATAATATACCATATTGATTTTGAGTGAATGTAAGTAGCAGACAGGGAGAAGCAATAAATCCATAGCAAAACATCATCAAATAGATGTTTATAACATGCAGCAGAAATTAACTGTGAAATCCCTGTTTAAACTATTATATTAGACCCACTGACTAAAAGATTTTTAGGCCAAAGGTTCTCTCTGTCCTTTCCATCACTGAGCATTCCATTAGCTGTTTTTGCTGGATATTTTTATAAAATGAGATAAAACCTAATAATCTCTATTGGTAATAATTTATCTCTTAGCTGTTCTTAAGAGCATAATGTCTTTACTCTTAGTCTGTCTTGTTGTTCTTCTTTTTTCCTGTTACAGGGCCAGGAGGCTAGCCTAACATAGGACAAGGGATTTTGGAGGACATGTGGAGAAAAAAAATGTGTGGGTCTGAAGTAGGAGGGCTAAATTCCATCTCCAAAGTTCCTCAGTGACTTTTAACACAAGACAGTTGACCAATACAATATATACGCAAAAAAGGATTTGTTCTGAGAGACAGTATCTTTAGGGAATGAAATTTTTCTTCTATAGTTTTTGCTGTTTTGTCAAACACAAGTTCATTTTAATGACATGAATGTGTGTATTGGAACCTTCCAGAGAAAGTCAGCAAAAGATCTTATGGAAAAATAATTTACTTGGTCATGGAAATGATTAAGCTAGTGACCTACTTATGAAGCAAGCATAAAACCCTGGATTCAGGGCTGGGCATCGCGGCACACGCCTTTAATCCCAGCACTTTGAAGGCAGAGACAGGCAGATCTCTGTGAGTTCAAGTCCAACCTGGTTTATATAGCGAGTTCCAGGCCAGCTGGTCCTACAGGGAATCCCTGTCTCAAAATGACAAAAAAAATGGTTTCAGATTGCCAGCACTCACATAATAAGTCAGATATTGCAGTGTATGTCTGTTATCCCAGGACCGGTGTCCTAATCAGTATGCTCCCAGTTAGGTGAGAAATCCAAATAAGATGGAGAAGCAATTGAGGAAAACACCTGATGCTGACCTCCAGACACATGCACTTACACATACACCCATCCACACAAATAACTTTAAAAGGTAGAGAAAAATGCATATATATTATTTCTTTACCTTCATTATTTCAGATTTCTTTGGATTCCAAAATTACTTAAGTTAGCACATCTCTCTCTTGCCCCAAAGTTTTTTGACAAAAAGTACAAAGACAGCCCATGGAAGACTTCATGGTGTTAGAATAATTAGCCATCTAGAGGCAAAAAAAAAAATAACTTCAAGTTAAATTTCAGACAAAATAGGAAAATATCTAAAAATTGATCAAGTTGATAAATGTAAAACTGTTTAGATTAAAATATAAGATAAAATATTTTGAACTTAAAGCCAAGAGTCTTTAGGCTTGACATCATTACGCATAACCAATAAATGTAAATGTTTTATATATCAGAAAATCTAAGACTGGGTGTCAGAGTCTTCACTGATGAGCACTATTAAACATTTACAGAAGAAAACTCATGTAACAAATGAAGAAAACCCAGATGTAGTGGTGCACACCTATAATCTCTGCACTCTGAAGGCTTAAGGCAGGAAGATCAGGAATTCAAGGTTTAGTTTGGGCTGCCTAAGAAGATCCAGTCTCAAGAAAAAAAATGAAAGAAAACTTCTTAATTTAATTATGAAAGCAGCATAAAACTGATACAAAAACAACAGACTCAAACTATAATAAAACTGTGGATTGGTATCCCTTAACAATATTATTGCTGGAGATGGAGAAATGGCTCAGCAGTTAAGAGCACTGGCTGATTTTGCAGAGGACATGGGTTCGGTCCTCATCACCCACATGGAAGCTAACAACGGAGGAGAAATAACAAAAATCAGAGCAGAAATCAATGAAATAGAAACAAAGGAAACAATACAAAGAATCAATGAATCTAAAAGCTGGTTCTTTGAAAGAATGAACAAGATGTAAAGACACTTAGCCCAGTTAATAAAAACAAAAGAGTAAATCCAAATTAGCAAAATCAGCGATGAAAGGGAAAGCATCACAATAGACACCAAACGATCCAGAACATTTTAAGAGAATACTTTAAATACCTATACTTTATTAAATTTGAAAATCTACAAGAAATGAACAAACTTCTAAATTCATGGAAACCACCAAAGTTAAACCAAGAAGAGATCAATAGCTTAAACAGACCCATAACAAATAAGGAAATTGAAACAGTAATACTAAGCCTCCCCATTACAAAAAGCCCAGGCCCAGATTGATTCACGCCAGAATTTTACCAGACCTTCAAAGAAAATCTACAACCAGTACTACTTAAATTATTCAGGGGCTGGAGAGATGGCCCAGTGGTTAACAACACTGGTTGCTCTTGTAGAAGACCTGGGTTCGATTCCCAGCACCCACATGAGGGATAACAACTCCAGTTCTAGGGGATCCAACACCCTCTTCTGACTTCTACAGGCATTGTACAACACAGGTACACTTACATGGAGGCAATACATTCATACAGATAAAATAAAAATAATAAAATAATTTTTAATCAATCAAGGCTGGAGAGATTGCTCAGTGGTTGAGAGCACTGGCTGTTCTTGCAGAAAAACCAGGTTCGACTCCCAGCACCCACATGGTGGCTAATAACCATCTATAACTTCAGTTCCAAGGAATCTGACTCCCTCTTCTGTCCTCCACTGGCACTGCACGATACAGGTGCATTTACACACTTGCAGGCTTAACACTCATACACACAAAACAAAAGTAAATCAATCAAAAAATTATTTAAAAAGATAGAAACAGAGGGCGAACTCCCAAACACTTTCTATAAAGCCAGTATTACTCTAATACCAAAACTAGGAAAAGGTACAGCAAAAAAGAAAACTATAAGAAAACCACATCCCTAATGAACATAGATGCAAAAATTCTAAATAAAATACTCACAAATTGCATTCAGACACAAATAAAAAAATCATCCACTGTGATCAAGTAGGCCTTATTCCTGAGATGCCAGGATGCTTCAGTATACATAAGTCATTATATGTAATAAATCATATAAATGGACTTAAAGACAAAAATCACATGATCATCTCTATAGATTCAAAACAGAACTTTGAGAAAATCCGACATGCATACATGATAAAAGTCCTAGAGGGAATTAAACTGACTGTAATATACCTAAACATAATTAAGGCTATATACAACTAACTCACATCCAATATCATTCTAAATGGAGAGAAACTTGAAGTATTCCCATTACAATCAGAAACCAGATAAGGCTGTCTGCTATCCCCACTCCTTTTCAATATAGTGTTTGAAATGCTTGCTAGAGAAATAAGACAAGGGAAGGCAATTAAGGGGATACTAATTGGAAAGGAAGAGACCAAATTATCCCTATTTGCAGATGATATGATATTATATATATATAAGAGGTCCCAAAAATTCCACCAGAAAACTTCTAGAAATAATTAACACTTTCAGCAAAGTGGCAGGTTACAAAATCATTTTACAAAAATCAGTGCCTTTTTGTATGCTAATAATAAGCAATCAGAGAAACTGTTCAATTAAACACTTCCTTTCACAATAACCTCAAAAAATATATAAGGATAAAGCTAACCAAAGACACGAAACACCTATTCAATTAAAATGTTAAATCTTTGAAGAAAGAAATTGAGAAAGACACAAGGAGATAGAAAGACCTCTTGTGTTCTTGGATTGTGAGAATGAATATAGTGAAAATGACCATTCTATCAAAAGAAATTTACAGGTTCAGTGCAATCTCAATCAAAGTTCCTGTAACATTCTTCACAAAAATAAAAATGTTCACCCTAAAATTCATACGGAAACACAAAAGATTCCAGATAGCCAAAGCAATCCTGAGCACAAAGAGCAATGCCAGGGATTACCATACCAGACCTCAATTTATATTATAGAGTCATAGTCATAAAAAGAGCATGGTTTTGCCACAAAAACAGACTTTTAGATCATTGGAATAAAATAGCAGATTCAAACATGAATGCAATTTCAGCCACCTGATATTTGACAAAACCACCAAGAGCCCACGCAGGAGGAAAGACAACATCTTCAAAAAATTGTGCTGTAAAATTGGATCTCTACATGTAGATCTCTACATGTACCTACCACCCTGCACAAAATTCAACTCCAAGTGTATCACAGACCTCAATGTAAATCCTGAAATACTGAAATGCAAATATAAGCAGTATCCTACAAGATAAAGCTGCAGGAAAAGATTTTCTAAATCAGACATCAGGAATTAAGTTCAAAAAACCAACAAAGGGACTTAATTAAACTAAAAAGCTTCTATGCAGCAATGGAAGCAACCAATGTATTGTAGAGGAAATCTACAATGTGAGAGAAAATCTTCACCAGCTATTCATCTGACAAAGAATTAATATCCAAAATATACAGAGGACTCAAAAAACAGTCAAGAAAATAACTGACCCAATTACAAAGTGGGCTATGGATCTGAACAGAGAGTTCCCAAAAGAAGAAATAGCCATGATTAAGAAACACCTTTAAATGTTTTAACATCCTTAGTAGTTATGGAAATGCAAATCAAAATACCTTAATATTTTATCTAACCCCAGTCATAATGGCTAAGATTAAGAGAACTAATGACACCAAATGCTGGTGTGGTTGTGGGGAAAGGGGAACCCTCATCCACAGTTGATGACATTACAAACTGGTGCAAACACTGTGGAAATAAGTATTGAGAACTGTTAAAAAAAAAAACTAAAAATAAATCGGCCATATGGTCTGCCCATACCCCTCCTAGGGGTCTACTATAATTGGAGAGGGAGTAACGAGTGTAATACAGAGGAAAAGAGAGGAGTGCTAAATAAAACATAGATGGTATGAAATACCAGAGGGAAATGTATTAGTTGAAAGTCCTACTGCGCTCTATATATATATATATATATATATACTTTATGAAACCATGTTCTATGTATAAGGGCACATATGGTCTGTGGCTGAGCCAGGTATTATTGTTTATTAGGCTTCACAGCTAGGTAGGACAATTGATTGATCTTCTGTCTTGGAAGCTTGTACAGTGTCTTCTGATACCAAGACAGCTTGTTTTCAGGGAAGAGGCTTCCAGCTCAATTCCAGCTCAATGACTCCAAGTCCTGTGTCCAAAGTATTACCCTGCTTTAGCAATAGGGTCTTACTTTCAAATTCTGGGAGGCAATCAAGGGCTGTGGCATTAGCCTATATTATTTTGGACTACCTTGATCAACAACTCAAAAAGAGAGTTTTTCCTGCCTGGCAATATCTTAGAACACACAGATCAACCAATAGATAATTAACAGAGTTTCTTCTTAAATGTCAGAGACTGTGTCATTCTGAATACTCTTCTTTATTTTAAAAATTGTCATTTGGCAAATACTTTGAAGAAAATATATCTCACAAATTCATGCTACTTTTAAAAGATTTTATGTTTTATAAATAGCATGCTTCATATCGCTCAAATCTGTAGGCTAATTGAAAACTCAAATCCATTCTACATCTATGGATTACATAGTTTCATGTGATTTTATTATCTATATTCTATTTTTTTCTTTTTTAATTGAATATTTGTGATTTTCATACAGTATCATTTGGTGGTATTCAGATCCCCTCCCCATCCCTCTTTCCCCTTATTTTCCCAGACTAATTTAATGTACTCTATTATGTATATAATAAGGCCTATAGAGTTTAATTTGTGTCCCCAAATGTCCTTCAGAATGGGTCCATTCACTGGGCCCTGGTTATTCTACCAAGGTCCCCATGCTTGAAAGAGACTGTCTCTGCCCCTCCCAGCAGCCATCTGTTGCCACAATTTCCTTAAGTGGGGTTGAAGTTCTAACCTACTTCTTCATGTCCATTCTGGGATTTCTTTTTTCCTGGTTTGAGCTTGCATGGGACTTGTGCATACCCTCATCCTTGCTGTGAGTATATATGAGTAACTGACAACAAAAACTGTTTTCTTGTGGTCAGCCACCACCTCTGGCTCTGACTGTTACATATTTAAAACAAGACTCACAATACATTTATTGGTCACTGAGCAAATAGCCTGTGATGAATGTTGGGCTTAGTATACACAAATTAAAAGCTAATGAATGCACTTGGCAGTGAGAAAATACCTCCATAGTAAACTGTATTTTCCTCTTTATGAGCCAGACTTGTGAATAATTTAAACACTGCTGCTTAACTTGTTACTTAGTCTTTCTTAATATTTGTAGATATCTTGGAGATTATTATGGAAATACAAAGTATGTACTTTCACTTTTGTATAAATTAGAAAAAAATAGTGAAACAAGGATTATTTATTAATTGCCAATAATTTAACAATAATGCTGTATACTTTTGAATATTTCACAGGTATAAAAAAATAATAAAATAACAATTATAGACACATTTATATGTCTTTTTTGTCTTTTTTGATACAGTTTCTCCCTGTAGGTCCAGATGGCCTGGAACTCACTATGTTGACCACGTTGGCCTTGAACTCACAGAGATTCTCCTACCTCTGCCTCCCGAGTGCAGTGATTAAAGGCATTCACCACCATGCCTGGCCTACATTTATGTCTTGACCATCCAACTTGAGATTGAAATCCAAACAGCATGACTAAGCACTCTGCTATATAATATTGAGTACCTTAATTTGAGCTATTTCTTATTATGTATCCAAAATGGAATTTTATTATAGTTTTATTTTCACACTATACCCTAAGAAGACAGCTCCTTGAAGAAACCTTCCAGGACTCCAGGACCATATGAATAATTCATTTTTAAAGGCAAACATAAAGAGAATTAACATGAAACTCTACTTGTTAAAAGATTTATTGTTATTATTTTTAATTGTGTGTGTCTGTGTCTGTCTCCTTCTGTGTGTAGATATGTGGGTGGGTTTGTGTATATATGAGTACAGATGTGCATGTAGGTCAGAAGAGGACATCAGATCCTCTGGAGCTGGATTTATAGGCCATTGTGAACTGGCTGATGTGGGGGCTGCAAATCAAATTCTGGTCCTCTATAAGCAGTCTCTTCACTGCTGAGCCAACTCTCCAGGTCTTAAATTCTGTTTTTCTTTCTTTCTTTCTTTCTTTCTTTCTTTCTTTCTTTCTTTCTTTCTTTCTTTCTTTCTCCTTTCTTTCTTTCTTTCTTTCTCCTTTCTTTCTTTCTTTCTTTCTCCTTTCTTTCTTTCTTTCTTTCTCCTTTCTTTCTTTCTTTCTTTCTCCTTTCTTTCTTTCTTTCTTTCTCCTTTCTTTCTTTCTTTCTTTCTCCTTTCTTTCTTCTTTCTTTCTTTCTTTCTTTCTTTCTTTCTTTCTTTCTTTCTTTTTACTATAGTTGGTTCCTAAACCCTAGTACAGGGTTACATGATGACATAAGGTTGATGGCCTGTCCTCAAGTCCTGAAAGACCCTTACATTATAGTTAAATCAAATGAGCCTCCATCCCACCCCAAGGTATGGATCAATGAGAGCCTCAAATTGTTTCTTTGAGAAAACACAAAAGAGAAAAGAAAATAAAAGCAATTCCTGACATCAAGAAGCTGTTCTAACTGACACAGGCACACCGTGTTAGTCTCCTGTTGGACATGACATAACACATTTTGTAGAATAACAACCTCACATAAAATTATTCTGGGATTATAATGAAATGAGTCAAAGCCAAGACACTTAGTTTTGTGTAAGCATATGCAAAAGGCCAGATTACTATACCATACCTCCTTAATATCAAACATCTCCCCACCCCAAAAAGCTAAAATGATTGGCTTCAGTTTCTTTTCTTATTTTTTATTATTTATTTATTTATTTATTTTGTGTGTTTGTGGTGTGTGTGTGTGTGTGTGTGTGTGTGTGTGTGGTGCATATGTATACCTTGGAGGTCAGAGGACAACCTGTGGGAGTCAGTTCTCTCCCTTCCCATGTGGGTTCTGGGGATCAAGCTCAGGTCATTGGTCTTGGTGGCAAATGTTTGTCCCTGCTGAGCCACCTTGTCAGCCTGGCTTCAACTTTTTTTTTTACCAATTATAGCTTGATCTTTTTTTTTCTAGTCTTCCCCCATATACCATAAGTAAAATTTATTGCACTACTACTAATAAAATAGCCCCAATTCTCTGCCAATAGTCAAATGAGAGTAAACCCCTACTTGTTCCAATATTCCACCAACCCACAGAAACAACAATGGAATCTGCAATAAGTTTTAATACTCAAAGATCCATGTCATGTTCTTTAATGTGTGTGTTATCTTCTTTGCACTGTGTACTTTATAAAAAAAGTTTGATAACCCGAGATGCATCCCTGCCTTTGACTGGAGGCTGTTGACAGGAAAGTTATACCAAAGAAGTCCTGTCCTGCTTTCAGAGTACATCCAGAAGCAGCCTATTTAGCATTCTACCTCGGGCGGGGGGGAGCAAAAGAAAGGGGTAGAGGATCTGCAAGATGCTGGGCCTTCTCTCTGTAAATAGCTAGAAAGATTCACCCAAAATCCTGATCTGATTTATTTTTCAATAGTGTCTCAGGCGGGTATTAAATTTCTTATGTCGCTAAAGCTAACTTTGATCCTCTCCTGTTCCTCCTGCCTCCACCTTCCAAGTACTTGGATTGCAGGTGTGCACCACTACACTCAGGTTTAAAAATATTTTTATGCTACTGATTTTTAATGCATACTAACAGTAGTCACAATAAAATGGAACCCAGTATTTGTGGATGAGTTTTGAGGGAGTCAAAAGTTAACATCAAGATTAATCATTGTGGAAAGTGTGCAGCTGTCTGTATTTTCAAGCTGCACACTACTAGTATCTTTTGTTTCTTTATAGTACTGTCTGTTTTCCTATATCCTTCCAACTATTGTAATCCCACAGTAAAGCGCCAGAATGTCTATTATCATCCCTGGGGGAAAGGACATGACTTTCAAGGATAGTCCAGCCTAGACCAGAATAGAAAAAAAAGAAGCATCATATTTTCCTTCCTGGTCGACTGTAAAGAAATCAGACAGAAGAAAAACAGGTAGTGCTATAAACTTACCTCTTGGAGCCAATATCCAAAGGAGGAGGCATAGCTGGTAGTAGATAGTGGAAGAGTGAGTCACAAGCAAAGCCTTTGCTACATTTGATTTATAATTCAGTGAGATAACATCACAACCATTTGAGATGAAAGCATGGATAGGCAGGAATAACAAGACAGTTAATGTTTCCTCACCACTCACAGTGACCATGGGGCCTGAAAGTGACCAAGAAGGTCCTTCTTATTCTAAGGGAGTAGATGTGATCTTCATAGAGTTTGTCAAAGGGAGAAGCCAAACCTGAAGTTCCCCATGAGAGGAAGGCAAATTCAGCTTTGGAAAAAGTCCAACCAGTCCCTCACTGTCCCCAGTCAAGGTTTCCCTCTAATGTCATAAGGTGACACATGCTCTTATACATCCAAGTGACATTGTGGAATAACAGGTAAAAAATTTTAAATACAGACTAGCACAGAGAAACCTGTTAGTGCTTACATTATTAAATAGCAGTGACTTTACCAGATAGATTAAAATTAAGGTTTTTGTTTCCCTGCAACCAAGTGGAATAGAAGTAGAGGTTTTTAAGGCATGAAACACCGTGCATTTTTATTCATTTTATTTTTCAGTGAAAATTTTTTATTTATTTTATTTTTCAGTGAAGGAATAGGATATGATATATATTTTCAAAAATGGTAAATGTCTATTTTCAGTGAATGATTCAATATATTATAAGAAAAGAAAATTATGCTCTGTAATACGCTTTACACGATTACATAGAATAATAGTTGCAAATTTTAAAATGCTATAACTAACACTTCAATAATAAACAGCAACTTCAATACAACTGAGTTTTATTATTTATCACAGTCACATAAAATACAGGAGCCTGTGCACAGCTGTTATCAATAATAAATGTGGCTTTGCCTGAAATTCTCAGTCATGTACAGGCCTCTTAGGCATTTGAGTTTTAAATTCTACTGTATTCCTACTGCAAAATGAAGCAGGCACAATAAAATTAAGCCCACTGGCTAAAGGACTAAGAAAATAAGAATACAAAAATCCAAAACAAAGCAGAACTCTTAGGCTGGCTACCAACATTTCCTCTGCATACAAACAAATAATCTCATTTAACACTTCTAATAGTCACAGGCACAGATTAACAGCTACAAGACAAAAATATTTCAGGAGAATTAAACTACACACTATTTTAATGTATTTAATAATTTACCACATTCTATATGTCTTGAAAACATACCACTGAAATGCAAGGTCAAATTAATTAGTATTTTAACTTTTTAACTGACATAAGAAAAGTACAGAACACAACACTGCAATTAACTTCTTACGTGGTTAATAACTACACCTCCAGCAGTTAATTTCAGAGGTATTTTTTTCTGCTTTAGCGATCAATGTCTTCCACTAAAGCCTCAAGATTTTTGCAACAGGCTTTAACTTCCTCAATTGCAGCCATCCAATCATCATAAATAATTTTGTCATAAATTTCATCATTAACTTCTCTAACCACACCCTCCTGCTGAGATTCAAGTGCATCACCTGAGAAAAACAACACTGATCTTGGAATTATGTAAGTACGTAAATTGTGACCAAGTAAAAAATCATCATTTTCATCTCCTCCATTTAAGTTGATTCCATGAGGAGAGAAAAAATTGAAGAATGAATCCTTCGGAAAATCTTCAGTCACAGTTCGGACGGTTCCCCAGATCCGATGCTTCTGTTTCTTCTTGATGGTTCTCAGTGTGACGTTCTTCCCTTCGTTCCAATCTATGTCGCAGCCTGTGGCATATTCAATGGCAGTTCCCCTGTAGGGATGGGGGTCGTAGAATGCTAGCTTTGACTTCAGCACATAAGTCTTTGTCAGCAGCTCATTTTTGAAATATTCATTGGGTTTGAAGTGAAATTCTATTGTGAAACTGAGAGGCTCACCAGGCTCAGAAAGCTTCACTTTAATATCTGTCAGAAGCTTCAGAATTGGCTCGTCATATTTCTTAATCAAAGGAGTGAGTGCCTCAACGTTTTTTAAAACAGTCAGCCAAAAATCCGGAATTCCCTTCGGATCCTCTTCTGTATTATGTTCTCCGGTGGCCTCAGTGTTTTCTTTTTCCTCCTCCTCGTCATCTTCATCATAATCATAGTAACAGTCCTCATAACCATCATCTTCATCCACGTATTCATGCACTATGTCCTCTTCACTACCGTGCGTCTCTTCCTCCTCATCCATTTCCTCCTCGTTAAAGTCCTCAGAATCTGACTTATATTCACATTCCTCTTCTGTGGGTTCATAGACTGCATTGATGATCTGACGTCTTTTCTCCAGTAAGGGCTGGTACATTTCAGCAAACTTTCTTTCAATGTCATGAAATTCCCGCAGGAATTTGGATTCTAAATTGGCCGCTCTGGTTTGAAGCTTTTTGAGGGCTAAGACTCGGTACTTAACTTTAACTGGGAGACTTTCAACAAAGTCCGTATCTAAAAGATAGCCGATAAGTCCTTTCGGACGGTCTGGGTCTGAGTCCTCATCAGTATCTCCGCTTTTCCCCCCATCTTTCTCAGACCCTGCAGCGGCTTCTTCACCTTTTCCCTCTTCTTCCCCAGTCCCACCGGCGGCTTCTTCATCACGTTCCCCGCCATCTCCCGGCTCAGTGGAGGCACCTTCACTGGGGTCCTGACTTTCCCAGGGCCCCTCCGCCATTACCTTACTGTCAACCTCTTCTTGACTGGATTCTGACTGTTCCTTGCGATCTGCTGCCTCGGCCATTTTTTTTTTTTAAGACCGCCCTCGCTTATGGTGGCTATCACCCAGATCAGGGGACCTGACCTCCGCAGAAAAAGACTCACCAAAATACCAGATGCGCGGCGGCGGAGACAGAGGTCGAACAGCAGTGGCGGCTGGGCTACAGGACCGATGCGATGGAAAACAACAGTGGGGATAAAATAGCGGTGCTGAAGCTGTGAGAGTGGAGTTAAAGCCTGAGGGTCTGGGTAGAGATGCTGGGGGGAGTATGGCTGCTGTGATGGGTCGTGAAGAAGCAAGCAGAGACTGCAGAACTCCGCAGTGTGCAGAACTCCGCAAGCAGCTGCTCCAGTCACGCAGGGGAAAAAAACCAGGTGCCGCAGTATGATTATGCAGTTGTCTCTTGGCCTTTTTCCTTTTTTTGAAGTGTCTGTAGCTGCTGCGTCACCCCCCTTCCCTCCCACGACTATGCTCTAATCTCATTTGCCAAGCTGTAGTGATTGACAAATCCTGAGCCAGTAAATTATTAGATGTATCAAGAGTTCAGATACACTGACCTTCCCAGGTTCTCTAATATGGCTGATTCCTCCACCTCCCACTCATCCTCCACCCTACCCTCTGCAAAATTTTGCAGAAATCCAGTATTATTTATTCAATTTTCAAGTGATACTATATTTTATAATTTCAACATGAAATAGTGACTAAAATATCAGGGAATGGAAGAAGGCAAGGCACCCATCCATCCTAAATCTATCCCTTGGATTTTTTTATCTGGGACTCTGGAGAGGAGAGAGGTGGGTGATGAAGGAACTCACAAAGTCACCCTTAAGGTTTAAAAATACTGAAATGATCATATGAAGACTTTGGATAACGTGACTGTCAGTGTTTTAATAGTCTGTATTTTGTTTACTGCATTTTTCACAACCTTTATGATGTTAAATTTGAACATTATCCTAACATTTCCTGATGAAGCAGGAGGAAGAGGGGAGAGACAGATGAAGGTGAAAAGCCTATGTAGAAGAGCCAACTTCCTGACTAGTGAGCATACAGGACAATAACACCAGTCCTAAACTGGCTGTCCATACCCCCTTTCTTGATGTTGCTTTACCTTGTAATCAAGTTCAAGACTGACCTCCACATGTGTTAGTTTTAGGCTGGCTTGAGCTACATGAGACCCTGTCTCAGAAAACAACAACAAAAAATACCATTAGTAATTTTCAAAAGAAAAGCCAAATGTTCAGTGCTGTTAACTTTTTAAAATCACATTTGCTTGACATTTTGAAGTTTATTGGAAATAGTATATATCTCAGTAATAAGATGTGGTTAAATATATGTTAGAATACCCATGATAGACTACTATGCAGTAATTTCAAATTTCCTCTAGGTAGGAATAAAGAATGGTGTTTATTTTTGCCAATTTTAAACAGCTTTATTTAAGACAGTGCATTTTACACTTACAATACAATGCTTATAAAGCACAATGTCATTCCCTTTCCTTGTGCACGTGTTCCATATTTAAGCACTGAGAATGCCCAATTATTTATTTATGACCTCCATGGAATTTGTTAAATTTGGGTCCTTCAAGTATTTTATGGTGGAGCAATGCTGCATCTCTACTTAGACTGACTTAATCAACCTCTTTGATTATGAACTTTGAAGAAACACCACCAGCAGAAGAGCTTCCCTACCAGTGCTGGCATGCCACCAGCACTCTAGAACAACTTGTTAATGATGGAATTGGAGACTTTCTCCAGTTCTTTCTGCTGGTATTCGTTCACATTCTTCCTTCTCAGCAGTCTAATTCTTAGCCAGCCAATTGATTATTTCATTGCACTTGTCAGGAATCTTCAATTGGTCTTCATCATTGACCTTGCCTTGAAGTTTCTCATTTTAAAATGTTGCTCGTATGTTGAATGCATAGGACTGTGGTGAATTCGTGAATGATACTTTGTCTCTCTGCTTCTCATCTTCAGCTTTGTACTTCTCAGCTTCCAGGATCATGCACTCAATATCCTTGTTCAACTGGTCATTGTCATTGGTGCTGGCAATCTTGTTTTCTTTTCCTTTACTCTTATCTACAACAGAAGCATTGAGGGTGCCATTGGCATTGACACAAAATATGACCTTAATCTGATAAACACCATAGAGTAAAAGAGGTATGCCTGTGAGTCCAAAGTTCCCAAGCAGGTTGTTATCCTTGGTTGTGGCTCTTAGTGGTGAAGGTCTGTATCTGCTTTCTAGGAATAGTGGCATTGTGCTTAATGAGGACAGTCATGTCTCCACCAGAAATTTCAATGCCAAAGGAAAGATGAGTGACATCCAAGAGCAACAAATTTTGGACATTTCAGACTTGTTTCCAGGTAGAATGGCTATCTGGACAGATGCTTCATAAGCAACAGCTTCATCAGGGTTAATGCTCTTATTCAATTATTTTCCACTGAAAAAGGCTTGCTGGAGAATCTTGAGTGTAGAGGTATAACCACCGTCAGGGACAATATCATGAATATGTGACTAGTTTGGCATCTGAAAGCATTTTTACAGGGTCCAGAGTGCTGTGGAATAGGCGAACATTCAACTCTTCAAATCCAGCACAGATAATGGAGGTAGAGAAGTCAATTTTCTCATAGAGGAAATTAATTTCAATATTGGTCACGGTATTCGAGGAGACGATAGGCTTGGTTTATTTACCTGCAGTTCGGAGACAACAGATAGCTCTCTTCTCATAGATGTTCTTCTTAATGCTTTCATTTAAACTCAGCATCTCCAGCTGTAGATATGACTTCAAAGATTCCATCCTTAATAGTAAGGATTGACAGAAGTGTCACCTCCCAAATAAAAAATCAGCACATTTCATCCCACTCTGACCTTCTTCCCTAAGCCATAAGCAGTAGAACACTGAGACCAGCAATGGCTCCAGCATTTTTGGTAGCATGCTGCTGAGAGTCATTAGAGTAAGCTACTACTGTGATCACAGCACTGGTAACAGTTTTCCCAAGGCAGGCTTCTGCAGTTTCTTTCATCTTCAGTAGAACCATAGAGGAAACCTCTTCTGAGTAGAAGCTTTTGTCTCTTTTTATTCTTCTTAGACCTTGAGCCTGCCTGCATCATTCACCACCATGAAGGGTCAATGTCTCACATCAGACTGAGTAACAGCATCATCAAACCTATGGCCTGATTAGAGATTTGGCCTCAAAACCTGTTCATGGGGTTCATCACAACCTGATTCTTTGCAGCATCACTAACAAATCACTCTGTATCAATAAAGGTGACATAAATTCCCTGGTCACTGGCAATTATTTCCACTTTTCCATGAGAAAAGACATCTACACAAGAGTAGGTGGAGGCAAGATCAGTGCCAACTGAAGGTCCCTTTGACATAGTTGCTTGCGTGCAGGCCTGACTGCTGGTGAAGATACAACACAATCCCTCAGAGCTGCCACCACATTCAATGAGAGTGGTGATGTTTATCGTGCTCATATATCCTATGATGATCATTTGTCAATTGAACAGTTTTAACCTTTTAAGTGTCTATTTTCCAAAGCTGAACAGTGAGTGTAATATTACAATTACAGAGGTAAAAATTGTTTACATAATTATATATGTAGTTGTATATATACACATCTAGATTCTGTCAGTTTGTAGGCATATTTTAAGCTTATTGTATTTCTATGTACCGCATATAATTATATAGTAATTAAATTTTCAGGCTCATTTCTCAGTCTGGTATTCCCATAGTTATGATTCCCATCCATTCAAAGTTTTCCTTCTCTGGTGCTGGTTGCAACATTTCCTGTAATTTTCTGACAATAAATGCTATAAATGTTAATTTTAGAAAAATTGAGAAATGATAACATTTTATGACACAGTGGAAATCATTTGTAATCTCCAACCCTTGGAACATCAAAAAGAACATTTTGATCTTTTTCTTTCTAATTTGTTTATGTGTACACTTGTGTTTACCCTGAAGGTTTTTTAAAAATAAAACTGCATATATTAGTTTATGAAATTTTTCTTATTAGCATCTTTCTGTGTCTTTGTAGACTCTCCAAGAATGTGATTTAAAATAAAATTAATTATTATTTAACCATATTATGTAGCTAAACTAAAGTACTATTAAATATAAACTATCTTCATTTACTGTCAAGACTGAAGAGTCTCACACAGTCATGCAGAAGCCACAAAGAAAATGTGTTTCATTACATTGAACAAAAAAGACAATACACCACATGCAAAGGACTTTAGATGTTTCTCTAAAGAAAACAAGTGGCCAATAAAGTAATGAAAAGATGGCCAGGGGCCAGAGAGATGGCTCAGTGAATAATGTCACTTTGTACACATGCCTGGCAAACTGAATTTGATCCCTCAACCATATAAAGGTAGAAGGAGAGATTTACTCCATCAAGTTGTCCTCTGGTCTCCACATATATGCCTTGGCACTCACACCTCATACATGCACAATAATAATAAAATATTTTTAAAAGGTGATCAATATCATTAATTGTGATAGTACAAATTTGAACCACAAACATATACTATTTTATACTTACTAGGAGAGCTAAATATTTTAGGAAATAGTGTTGATGAGAGTGAGGAGAGTGGAAATCAGTATGGAAAGTCCACAAAACATTAAGCATATGATTACCCTATATGCTAGATAGCTTCGGTTGCCAGCTTGACACACCTGGGTACAGGGAAACTCAGTTGAGGAATTTGGCCTACGGCCATGTCTGTGAGGCATTTTCTTGATTATTGAGTGATGTGAGAGGGCCCAACCTACTGTGGGTGATACCACCACTGGTCAGGTAGTCCTGTGTAAGAAAGTAGGCTGGACACATGCCAGGGAGCAAGTGAGTAAGCAGAAGTCCCCAGTGGCCTATACTTTGGTTCCTTCCCTGTCTTCCCTCTATGCTGACCTGTAAGCTTTCCTCCCGATGTTGGTTTTGGTCAGTGTTTTATCATAGCATCAGAAACCTAACTAAGATACCATATGATCCACTAATTTCATTTCTGGATATTATTGAAAAAGTTGAAAGCGGGGCTGGAGAGATGGCTCAGGGGTTAGGAACACTGGTTGTTCTTGCAGAAGACCCGGTTCGAATCCCAGTACCCACATGGCAGCTAACAACTGTCTGTAACTCCAGTTTCAGGGGATCTGACAGCCTCTTCTGTCCTCCACAGGCATTGCCCGACACGGGTGCACTTAACTACATGCAAGCAATACATACATGCACATAAAATAAAAATAATAAATGAAATATTAAAAAAGAAAAAGTTGAAATCAGAGTCTTGAATGTTTGCATATCATGTTCATAGCAGCACCATTGACATTAACAAAAAGTTGAAAAAATTTCAAATGTCCACTAATGGAGGAATGGATAAGAATAGTTTGGCAATAATTTCTCCCAGTATTTTGCATATCTTTTAATGCCTCATCAAAATGGTGTTTTTAAAATACTTTTGAATTTTGGTTATAACTAGCTCATTCTAAGCATACATTTGTTCACGTGTACATGAGTGCACATGTATATGGAGACCAAAAGTAGATATGAGGTGTCTTCCTCAACTGTTCTCCAGTGTTGTTTTTTTTTAGAGGTGGGGGTTCTCACTAAACATGAAGGTTACTAATTTGGGTAGACTGGCTGACTAGCAAGCCCCAGGATTCCTCCTGTCTCCTCCTCTCTAGAGCTGGTGTTACAGGTGTACACTACAGCAGCTGACTTTTGTGTTGATGCTGAGGATTTGAACTTAGGTTTCATGTTTGAGCAGGAAGCATATTACTGACTGCCATCTCTCCCACCTAAATTTATCATTTTTATTTGAGGTCATATCTAAGAAATTTTCTTGTAATTCAAGGCATTAAAGACTTCCTCCTGTGTGAATGCTAAATATTTTATAGTTTTAGCTCTTAAATGTAGGCCTATAGCTCTTCTTTAGTTTACTTTTGTGTACTATATTATAAGCCTTGGCTTTGCTTTCTGCAGTTGGCTATCCATTTGTTCCAGACAGTTTGTCTAAAAGGTCCTTCTTCCCTCAATGAATTGCTTTGGCACCTTTATCATAAAATTGGGTAATTATTATATGAATGAGTCAAACATAGGCCCTGTATATTGTCCCCTATGTTGTTTACTTCTCCAAAGCAAGCTCAGACCATTAGCTCAAAGCATATCAGCACCAAATTCAAATTCCTTCACAACTAAATTATTTAGTATAGCCAAAAAAATTGTATTTTGGCATTTATAAAGCCCAACAACTACTACAAATACTGTATACATCATCTGCTATCCATAAGTTAAACAAAATTAAAACCAAAAAATATCCTTAATCTGCTGCTCTTTGAAACTCTCTGACCCACAGACTCATTAAGTTGCTGTTGAAGGACATTACTTACACAGAAGCCACCTCTCTGATTCACCACTCGCTGGAAATTGTCTTACCAATTCACCTTCTGGATTGTGGCCCTGTGATGTTCTTTGTAGAGAGAACGTCTCTTTTGGTCAGGTAGTAATCCTCTTATCAAACCCTGTCCAAGCACCATCCCATAAAACTTATTGTGCTATTATACTACTGTACTTAGTGCTGGCTAGTTTTTGCCAACGTGACATAAACTAGAGCTACCTGAGAAGAAGGAGTCTGAGGTGAGGAATTTCATCGACCATACTGGCCTGTGGGCATGACTATGAGGCACTTTCATCTTTTTAATGTGTGTGAGTGTTTGCCTGAATATGTATGTGTAATTGCCCTTGTGCATGCAGAGTCTGCCGAATTCAGATGAGGGCATCGAATTCCCTGGAACTGGGGATACAGATGATTGTTAGCTGTCATGTAGGGAATGTAAACCAAACCTGGGTCTGCAACAGTAGTCAGTGCCCTTAACCCCTGACCCATCGCTCCAGTCCCAAGGAGGCATTTTAACTGATACTTGATGCAGGCTAAACTTGAATTCACCATAGAGCTCAGGATAGCCTCAAATTTGCAATTCTTCTGCCTCTGCCTCTTTAGTGCTGGGGTTGCACCAATATATATGGCTCACCATACATATTTATAATCAGCTTATCATTTTTTGAAAAACAGGCCTAAAATGTTTTTGGGAATTACAATTAGTTAATAGATCAATTTAGAGCAGGTTAGCACTTTAACAATATCAAATTTTATATAAACTAACTTCTGCCCATCTACTTTCCTTTAATTTCTCTAAAGTTATGTGTATCTTAGCAATAATGTCCTCTAGGTTCATTTGTGTTGTCACTAATAGTAGTATTTTCTTCTATTTTAAAGATGAATAACATTCCATTGTACACACACACACACACACACACACACACACACGCAGACACACAACCTGTTGAAGAGCATGTAGGTTGTTCTGTGTCTGTTGTGAATAGTGATGCACAGAGCATGGGAGTGCAAATATCTCAGGATTATATTTTCTATTTTGTGAAGTGACAAGATTGTCAAAAATATTTTTAATAGAATCTTCATGCAGATTTTTAAGTTCCCTGTCCCTCATCCCTCTACTTTGAGGTAATATGATTTTTCATTCCACAAATAGGTAGTATATGAAATACTTTGCACAAAATAGCACAGATGATATTGAAAAAGAAAGAGCCTACCCATTTTAAGAGTATTGGGCCTTGGACTTCCCCTGCCCATGCAATAAAGTAAGTTTTTATACACTCCCATACATTTCTTACATTTTATACTACAAATTTAAATATCTTATAAAAAGCTTTTTCCTCTAAACATATCAATTTGAGTAAGACATAGATTCCTCACTTATGAACTTCTTTCCTCACAAAACACAAAGACTATCTGATAGGAAGAGTAGAAGTCTTTTGACCACTATAGACCACTAAAGTGTAAATCGCATCATAGAGCATGTACTTGTGATTTCTGAGGCTTCCAAAAAGCATCTGCAAGAGTATTCAGAATTGCTGCCCTCTAGAATTAGTGTCAAGGCCTCTGAGGTTCCAGTCACTGAGGCAGCAGAAACTGTTATGTAAACTTAATTCAAAAATTATAGGTAGAAAAAAATACAACATTATAGAGCAGGATTTAGTCTAGACTTAAGCTATACACAAAAATCAAGGTGTTTGTTCATGAAAATTCAAACTTCATTATCATAAGTTACGAAATACAAATATGGCTGTTTTATGATGAAACTTAGACTGTGCTGAAAGGATCTGTGGCAAGAAACAAAAAGAGCCAGTCTTTCTGTGCAAGGCCTCAAGGGGAAGCACCCAGTAGAAGGGTGGTCTCCCTATTTCTGAGCCAAAAGTACTGTCCTTTTGGGCCTTCGCATTTTCCAGCCAGGTGGCTGTTTCTTATCTCCATGGCCTCATTCTTGTCCAGTGCTATTCACAACTCACCTTGTAGCTGCTGCTTCTTTATTTTCAACTCATCTTCAAATTCCTCGGCATTCTTTGCAGCAGTATCTCAATACATATTTCTGACGCTGCCTAATATTTTACTCTGGGTGGCTTTATCCTGTTGAGTATTTTTTGTTCTTCAAAGAGCTTTAACTTTTGTAAATTTTGTTAATCTATTGACCTCTCTCTGAGTTTGGATAAACTACAAGTTTGAATCTTCCTACTGTCCCACAAAAGCACCTGTGTTCCATTATTCCTAGAGAATTTCTGCTCCTCTTTAACTGTAGCTTTGGGTTTCAAAGCTGTGATAGTAGCTATTCTTTTGCTCCAGCAAGTTTTCATAGCTTTACATGCAGTGGCCTTTCTCCTGCTGACTCCAATATGTGTACAGCTTCCAGAGACGACAGTAATTGTTTTTACCACTGCTTTATGGTGGGCATTTGAAGATTACAACTAAGCCATATTTCCCACTAAACTCTGTTTGCGGAAGGTCTCCTTTAGGCTCATTCATCTTATTCCGTACCATGCTACAAATACGTTTCAACCTTTCTAACCTCTTTGATTTTCCTTTATTTTCACTATAAATTTCCAGCATCTATTCCTCCCGTTCTTCAATAAAATACTTCCTTAAGGGTGTCTACCTAATAGATCAAATTATTCTTGTCTAACTGAATACTAGAAAGCATGGATTTCTTGTTTTTCTTCCACTTCAGACTCCCATAGTTTATTAAGTGAAGGCTTTGGATCTGTGAAGCTGCTAATGTCCATCTTTCCATTGTCTGCACAAGTTTATACTATGGTAATTTCCCAAGCAGAATTTCCAGACAAAAGAAAGCCTTATATAATTTCAGCCTACGTTTGTAATATTTTTCATCCAGCTCTTTTTGTTATTCAGTTCTCTTATATATTTTTCTGTTGCATCTGCCCAAACAGCCTATATTGCTGCCAGCCTTGCCACAGCTCCCTGGCAATATTCCTCAAAACTTTATATTCCAGAGGAAATTGGCTCCTCACAACTTTTTTTTTTCCAGAACCAACAATCTCCATCATGTTTGCTTGACAGTCTTTAAATTCTGAAAATCATTTGATCATGTTTTCATCCTGTCTCTAGGAGAGAGCTGTGGCTGCAAAACAGCCATTGAAGAGCTTCTAGGCTCCTGGTGGCCCCAAGGAGGAAAAGTGGGAGGAACAAGGAGCATGGACGTGTCTCAGGTACTTAGCCTGTCTAACTTGATTGGACAGGGCTGCTCAGGCACAGGAAGCCAATCAATCAGCGACTTGTACACACTGGGCAAGTACTGCACCATTGAACTATATATGCAGGCCAACTTGTTTTTAATTTTCATTACATTTATTTTGTGTGTATGTTTGTGTGCGTGTGTATGTGTATGTGTGTGTGTGTTCATGCTATGATACACATGTGAAAGTTAGAAGACAACTTGTGGGGGTTGGAGAGATGGCTCAGCAGTTAAGAGTACTGGCTGCTCTTGCAGAGGACCGAGTTCAATTCCTAGAACATATATGGCCATTGACAACTGTCTGTATTTCAGTTCCAGGGAAATGCGACACCTTCTGACCACTGTGGGCATTACATGACATGGTTACACTTACATACATGCAGGAAATACACTCATACACTCAAAAATAAAAATAATACATAAAATATTTTTAAAAAGAAGACAACATGTGGAAGTCAGTTCTTTCCTTCCAATATGTGGGTCTTGGAAATCAAACTCAAGTCATCAGGCTTATTGGCAGCCATCTTGCCAGCCCAAGTTATGTTGCTGTTGTTGTTAACATTGACAAAAACAGTATTTTAAATAATATTTTATTGATTCTTTGAGAATTTCATATAAGGTATTTTGATCATATTCAGACACTCCTTCCCCATCTCTGTTCAGATCCACCCTTACCTCCCTTCAGTCCATCACTTCATGCCCTATACTTTTTAAGACCCATAGAGTCTAGATTTTGTTTCCCAACTGCTCTTGGCTATGGGTTCATCTGTGGATTGTTGTCATCCCATGTGGCATCATACTCTTAAAGAAAACTGAGTCTCCCTTTCCCAGTGGCTATCAGTTGCCAATAGTTTCTCAGCTAGGGCTGAGGCTTCTTGCCCACATTCCCTCTTCATGCTGGGTTTTTGTCTGGCTTAGGCTTATGTAGGTCTTGTACATTCTCTCTCAAACACTGTGGATTGATATGTGTAATTGCCCTATTGTGTCTGGAAAACATGGTTTCCTTGCGTTCATCCATTACCTCTGGCTCTTAATAATCTTTCTGCCCTGTCTTCCACAATGATCCCTGAGTCTGGGGAGGAGAGAGTGTGATATATGTGGCCCATTTGAGCCTGAGGACTCTGCAGTCTCTTATGTCCTGCATGCTGACCAGTTGTGGGTCTTTATGTTAATCACCATCATGCATAAAAAAGAAGTTTCTCTTATAGTTGAGAGATACATTAATTTGCGGCTTAACAATAAGTCATTGGGGATCAGTTCACTATGTCCATTTAGCAGAATAATAGTAACAGGATCTCACCTATGGCCTGTGACCTGACTAGGCACAGGATTTTAGCATCTATAACAGTGTCAGATACAGGCTCCATCTTGTGAAACAGGCCTTATATTCAATCAGAAAGTGATTGATTACCCTCATAATACTCATGCCACAATTGTAACAGTGGACATATCTTACAGAACAGTTGTTATTGTAGTTCATAGGGTACAGCACTGTAAAAGATTGATGATTAACTTTTTCTTCCAGTAGCATACACCTTCTAGTACTATGAAAGCTAACCAATAGAGATAAGACTCTGAGGTTAGTACCAGCTTGATTTCTGCACATTTGTTCTATGGCTCATAAATGTAGTGTCTGTAGCAATAGAGACTTACCATCAAGTTCTGGCAGAAAACCAAGAGCAATGGCAATGGTCAGTATTTTTTAGAAACTGTGGCACTTTTATGGTCAAGAACTCCAAAAGAGAGAACCCATTCCCAGCACTGAGCTTTCTATTGGCTAATCTGTGGTATCTGGTAGGGGCATTGTCTCTCCCATTACAGAGTAACTCCATTTCAACTCATGATATATGTGTATACATTTTAAGAAGCTTCTATAGTAGTAGGTTTCTATGTGACTTTTTCAAAAGGCACTTACTATTATTTATCCTTCCTTATATTCACTCCTCTTCCCTACCCTCTCATTCCCAACCCCAATTAGTCATTCCTATCCCATTATCCCCCTTTTCTCCATTTATATCACTACATTCTATCTCTCCCAAAGGAAGCACCATCATTTATTGAAGATACAGGCATTTCTCCAGTTTTTGTTCTTGGTACCCTTGTCAAAGATTAATTTACTGTATGTGTGTAGGTTTATTTCTGTATTTTTTATTTTGTTGGTAACAATGTTTTGAATACTTTGGTTTATAACACATTTTGAAGTCATGATGTGTGATGGTTCCAGCTTTGTTCTTGCTTGAGATGAATACTATTGGATATTCATGTATTCTGTGACCATTTTTATTTATATAAAAACATCATTGGGATTTTGACAAGATTGCATTAAATCTACTGCTGCAATATTAACTCTTATAACCCAAGAACTTTTATATCAGGAATGTTTTAAAGTTTGCATTGTTCATTGCCTTTACCTCCTTGGCTAAATTAACTCCCTTTTTTTCTATTTGATGTTATTGCTTTTTAAATTTCTTTTCTTGTATGCTTTCAATGTATTGACATGTAACTGAGGTTTAAGTGTTGATTTTCTATCCTGTTTCTTGACTGAATTAGTTCTAAGCAATGCTATGAAATCTTCACTCTTTTCGATTCATGAATTACATCTATAATAACTGGACAATTTCACTTCTTCCTGGAAAGTAAGCATCCTTGCTTTGCTTCTGATCTTACAGAAAAGGAAGTTTTTCACCACTTAATATGGTGTTTACATTCCAGTTGAACTTTATTATGCTGACATAATTTCCTTATATTCTTGGTTTGTTGTGTATTTTAATCATGTTTGAGTGTTGAATTTAATCAAGTATTTTTTTCATATGGGCTTTTTTAAAATTCTTCATTCTGTTACTGTGATGTATTACTTTGATTGGTTTTCATGTATTGAACCATCTTTTAATTTTAGTAATAAATCTCATTTGTCATGGACTGTACAGCCTTTAATAGGTTTCTGAATTCTTTTAATATTTGTTGAAATTTTGTCAATGTTTATAGAGGATATTAAATTGTAGCTTTCTAATTATTTTTGTATTGCCCTTACTGGCTTTGGTATAGGGCCAATACTAATCTCATAGACTGAGGTAAGAAGTGGCCTCTCATGTTAAAATTTCAATTGAATTTGAGACTGATCAATGTTACTTCTTTTTTTAATGTTTGTGGAATTCACCAGTTTCCAGATTTATCACAAGATTTTTTTATTAACTCAATGTTCTTATTAATTATATGTCTACTCCAGTTTTCTCTTTCTTCATGATTCAGTTTTGAAGTTTTATGTTCTTATTCATTCACCTCAAGATTATTAAAATTCTTTTAGTGTACAGTTTTTCACAGCACATTTGTTATACTAAATTTTCCCCTTCTCCCTCCCTGGGGAACCCACGCGAACCCTCTGAGGACTCTAGGGTCTCCTGGTCCTGATGCGGATTGCCAAAACCAACATAACACATTCTATTTGGGTTTTGCATAGTTTATGACATCAAGGAGGGGGGTGACTTACAAAGGCATGAAATGCTGCTATCAGCGTGTCCCACCCCTGGTCTCTTCCAGCTTTTCACTTGTGCAGCTGCTCACAGCTGCTCACCCGCTCAACTGGCCTTTGCAGCTTTGTTCCCCATGCTCAATATGGTGATGGGCTCCTCCCCTTCATGCAGCTAAGGTCAACAGATTGGGTGGGAGAGGTGATGGGTTTCCACCTGCTTGACTCCTTCCACAGAACATGGGAAGGAGGCAGGACTCTAGCTTACGTCATAGTGGTCAGTCAGAGGAACTTCAGGTTACAACACTGTGCTGTTTATTTCTGTGCATTAGGTATTAATGAATGTCTGTTTTCCTTTATGGTTTTAGTAATTTGAATTTCTCTTTTGCTTAATCAAGCTAAATTTTCAACAATTTTGTTCATCTTAAGAACAACTTTAAGACATTGATTTTCTGTACTATTTTTGAAGTTTTATTTTATTTTATGTTGTATGAGTGCTTTTCCTGCATGTATGTAAGTGTACCATGTGCATGCAGTTCCTGTGGCGGTCAGGTGAGGATATCAGAAACCCTGGAACTGGAGATACTGATGGGTTGTTAGCTGCCATGCAGGTGCTGGGAACAAAACCCAGGTCCTCTAGAAAAGCAGTAAATGCTCTTAACCAATGAGCCAACTCTCCTGTCCTCATCTAGTTTGTTTGTTTAATTATCTGTGTTGATATGTTAGTTTTACTCTCTTACGTCCTTCTAGTGGTTTGAAACCTGCTTTGTTGTTTCTATTGTACTAGGTAGCTTCAGTTGTAAACTTGCCATTCCTAGGAAGAGGGAACCTCAATTGAGCCATTTCCTTCATTGTATTGGCCTGTGGCCTTATCTGTGAAGCATTTTCTTAATTGCTAATTGATGTGAGAGGACCTAGCCCACTGTGGGAGGTGCCACCCCTGGGGAGATGATCCTAGGTTATATAAGAAAGCACACTGAGCACAGGACAGGGGGAGGAAGTCAGTTATCAGTATTCCTGCCCTGAGTTCCTGCACTGGCTTCCCTCAGTGATGGATTGTGACCTGAGTATTATAAACTGAAATAAACTCTTTGCCCCTCAAGTTGATACTTATGAGAGCAACAGAAACCAAAGTAGGTATCTATTGAGTTATAAAGTTAGGTAAGTAATTTGAGATTTTTGTTCTACGGTAATGTGTTTATAAAGTATGGAAATGCTCTGAAATTATTGCTTCCACTGTATCCACTAATTTGTGGATTACGGTCTTCAATTTTTTTTTATCTTCTTATTTTTTTTAAATTACAGGGTCTCCCTTCAGCCCCAGCTGCCTGGAACTAGCCATGGAGACCAGGCTGGCAGATCTGCCTGCCTCTGCCTCCTGAGTTATGGAATTAAAGGTGTGTGCCACTGTGTTCAGCTCAATTTTCTTTTTCTATTCCTAGCCAATTTTAATATAGTATTAATACTGGAATTCTAGAATGAATTCAGGAATATTTACTTTATCTTCAGTTTTTGGTAGAATTGTTAGCAGGATTGATGCTGATTCTTTAATGTTTTTGTGACTTTCAAAAGTCAAGAAATCTGATAAGGAGATTTTTGCATGTTGGGAAGTTTTGATTATTGATAAAATCTCTTTATGAGTTTCAAGTCCCTTCACATTTTTCATTTCTACATAATTCAGTTTGGGTAGATTGTATGTATGGGGGTGCTCTATTTCATCCAGATTATCTAATTTGTTGCCATGCAAATATTCATTTATTCTCATAATCCTCTTTATTTCTTTAGAGTTGTTAGCAATGTCACCATTTTCATTTGTGATCTTGGTGCTGTTTTTATTAGTCAGTGAATAGATCTTTCTGAAGAAACAATTTTTCATTTTGTTGATATTTTGTATTGCTATTCTAGTCTCTATTCTAATTTTTATTACTTTCTTCTTTTTGTTTTAGATAGGAAAAATACTAAAAAACACATGGATCCTGTCTTTTTCATTTGTCTATGCCATTCTTTTCCCTGGTAATCTTTCTTTATGGTTGAGGATTCAAATTAACCTCTAATGTATTTACATTTCAGGTTGACTGTCTCCCTTCCATTTTATTTTAGAGAAAATCCTTTAGCAATGAAATCACTGCTTTTGTCTACTTGTAAATGTTTTGCCTTCGTTGTTTTTATAGAATAGATTTTTTTAAACATAAAAACCTTTGTTAACAGTCTTTTCCTTTCAGTGCTTGATATACCATCACACTGCCTTCTGCCCTTCATAGATCATTGAATCAAGCTATTAATGCCATTGCTAATCCTTTTTTACATTATCCCTTGCTGTATTGAAAACTCTTTTTTTGATCCTTGGTTTCTTCAGTTTGACTGTAAAATATGTGTGGATATTTTGAATCATTTTGAGCTTTCTTGAGTAGGTATTTATTAAACATGAATTTGTGAAACAATGTTTCTCACCAAATTGAGGAAGTTTTCAGTCATTATCTCATCCAACTTTTCTATGACTTTTTATTTCTTCTCCAATTTGGTATTCTAAATATAGGCATTTTCACCCATTTTTATTGCAGCCTATGGGTCTCTTAGACACTCCTGGATAATCTCAACTGATCTGTCTTGAAGTTCATTGATTCTTTGTTCTACCAATTCAAATTGACTAAAATTGCCTAGTGCATTTTCCAACTTCAGAATTTTCTTTTTATTACTTCAAAATTATATAGATAGATATTTTATAATTAGTGAGCTATACTTGTCTTATTTTCAAAAAATTATTTAGGCATAGTTTGCTTTATTAGTTTGAACATATTTACATAGTTAATTAAAAAATGTGTCTGCTATGTCCAGCATCTAGATTCTCTTAAGGACATTTTTCTGTCTGAATGTTTACCTATATATGTGGCATAATGTCATGATTCTTTATATTTCTCTTAGATTTTTGTTTGAAAAACATGTTAGAATGGATCTGATAATGGAGTTGTCAAAATATGTTATCTCCAACATGGTTTCTTGTCACTATTCTGGTTTTGATCTTATTATTGTTACATTTCTTATTGATATTTCCTTATTTGGTAACACATTCTGTTGACTCTCTATTCCCTGAAGTATATACCACTGAGATTTCTGTCAGTTGGTTTAGTCAATGATTTAATTGTACTTAGGGGTCATCATTATTTCAGTATAATTTTTCAGTCAACCAAAATTGGAAATCATAAAGTCCTTCAACTATGTCTTCCAACTTTTACTAAAAGAATCTGTTTGTGCCATCAAATTCCAGAAACTTTTTATGTTAGCTGACACTTTTACTTCCAATTTGTTTAGTCCTGCAATTCCAATCAAGGTGAGTAACTGAAAGTTACTCCTTTCTCAGTTCCTCCCTGGTCATGAACTTAGTCTTGTTCATGTGGGCATGCTTCCAAATCCCCCAGGACTATATCAGAACTGACGTCCTTAAAAGTCTGATGAGGAAATGTATATAAGTTAGTGAAGAAAAAGTTACTGGTAAGAGATCCTAAGGATATCAATAACATCAAAAGATTCACTTAGCATGGAGCTCATATTGGCAAGGGCATTGTAAGTCAAACTCACTGCTGGGAGGTGCCCGTGGCATCCAATCCCCTCCTCCCATGGTCCTTGAAACAGCCTGAGGAAAGAATTCTCCAAACCCCAGTTTGAAGAATCTTAATGAGTTTATTGGATTTGCTGAGTTTTTGGTGCGGGTTTACTTACAGAAAAGCACACCCCATTCATGGCTGTGTTCGAAAGTCCACATCCAGACATAAATCCTGTGGCCCCAGACAGCCTTACAAAATGGCGAGAGACTAGCCTCGTGGTTTTCCCAGCTTTTGTACCCTCAGCCCCTCCCCTGCAAGTGGCTATGGTCAACCGATTGGCTGGAAGAGGGCAGGGGAGTGGCTTCTTTGCAGAGCGTGGGCAGGAGAATCCATGGCTTGTCATCATCAGGTCAGAGGAACATCTAGGTCACAGGCATCTAAGAAAGATGTCTCAACAATACATCTTAAAACTATTGAAAACTTAGACCAAGACCTGAGTAGAGGCAAGGAGCTATCTCTGAAGGTGTTAAGCAAATTCCTCCTGGATATAATATCTAACTCTATTGCAATTGTTAAAAAACAGATTAGCACTTTCAGAAGAGATAATTTACTGGAAAAATAATAATTGAAATGGCTCAGCATCAAAATTACTCTAGACAAGAGCTACACAGGCTCAAACAAGATTTCTCACAGAAAGTTTTAACAAAAGGCAAATGGCTACTGAAATTATAGGAGGATGGAGCACAGACTATATGGCTAAATCAGGAAGAGATGATACAGATAGGTGCAGTTGTAGAATATTCTAACTTAAGGATGATTAAGGATGATTGCCATCAATATGGCCAAGGCTTTAACTCAAACACAGAGCCTGGTATACTTTGTATGTGATGTCTTTAAAAAGGCCTTCCCCCAGTTAGATACTAATATGCTATGATCCCAAGTTAGATGGGATAATACTAGACCTATAAAACCATATAAGGGACTTGGGAGATGGGTCAATGGTTAAGGGCACTGACTGTTCCTGCAGCAGGCCTGGGTTCAATTCCCAGCACCTGCATGGCAGCTAACAACCATCTGTAACTCTGGTTCCAGGGGATCTGATACCCTCTTCTGACCTCCACAGGTATTGCATGACACAGGTGCACCTGCCTGCATGCAGGCACTAGGCTCAGGTATATAAAATAAAAATAATGAATAAAATGTTTTTTTCAAAAGCATGTAAAAAATTGGCAGTCCTATGCATGGTCTATGGAGACAACAGAACAACCCCAAACGAAGCCCTGGAAAACTTAAAAAATACTAATAGAGGTCCCCTGCCAGCCTCTGTCACAGACGAACTCCAATTCCTTCACCTCAGATCCCTGGACTAGCTTCCAAATGCCAACTAGCTAAATACCCTACCGTAAAATGCTAAGCCCTTCCCCAGGTGGTCCGACCACTACCAAGTTCCAAGCCTCTAGCTCAGGCAGAGAAACTGCTCAGCGAGGACTCTGACCAGTCTACTACCCTGCAAGAACTTGAAACACCCATCAATTTATGTTCCATACTTGAACAAAAAGTAAAACACATAAACAATATTAACATAAACAAAATTAAATTAAACCACATACAGAAACATATCAGAAAGATCATCTACCACAATCGAGTCAGCTTTATTCCAGAGATGCAGGAATGGTTCAATATACAGAGGTCAATAAATGTAATAAAACATATAAATGGACTTAAAGACAAAAGCCACATGGCTATTTCAATAGATGCAGAAAAGGCCTGTGACAAAATCCAACATTTAGTCATATTAATAGTCCTAGAAGGAATTGGTCTCGAGGCAACATATCTCAACATAATTAAAGCTATATATAACAATCCCATAGCCAACATCATGCTAAATGGAGAAAAATTGGAAGCATTCCCACTAAAATCAGGAACCCTACAGGGATGTTCACTCTTGCCACTCCTTTTTAATAAAGCGTTTGAAGCTCTTGCAAGAGCAGTAAGACAAGGGAAGGAAATTAAAGGAGTTCTTATGGGAAAAGAAGAGGTCAAATTATCCCTATTTGCTGATGATATACTATTATAACAAAAGAGATTCCAAAAAATTATACTAGAAAACTGTTAGAATTGATTAATACTTTCAGAAAAGTGGCAGGTTACAAAATCAACTTACAAAAATCAGCAGCCTTTCTATATAGCAGTAGCAAGCAATCAGAAAAAGCACTCAAGGAAAACGTCCAATTCTCAAAGGCTTCAAAAAATTAAAATATTCAGGAATAAGTCTAACCAAAGCATCAAAGATCTCTACAATGAGAATTTCAAAACCCTAATGAAAGAGATAGAGGAAGACACTAGGAGATGGAAAGACCTACCATGCTCATGGATTGATAGAATTAATATTGTGAAAATGACCATCTTACCAAAAGCAATTTATAGATTCAATGCACACGCGAATCAAACTCCAATTACATTTTTCACAGAGTTTGAAAAACCACCGTAAAATTCATATGGGCTCACAAAAGGCCCCGGATTGCCAAAACAATCTTGGGCAAAAAGAACAATGCTGGGGGGAACACCATACCAGATCTCAGATTATATTACAGAGTTATAGTCATAAAAACATCATGGTACTGGTACAAAATAGACACGCAGATCAGTGGAAGAAAACAAAAGACTCAAACATGAGTACATGAAAATACAGCTACCTGATATTAGACAATGGAGGAAAGACAGCACCTTCAGCAAATGGTGCTGGCAAAACTGGATCTCTACCTGCAGAAGAATGAACCTTAACCCTTATCTTTCAACCTGCATAAAAGTCAACTCCAAATAGATCAATGACCTCAATGCAAAACCCGAAACGCTGAAACTGCTAGAAGAAAACATAGGCAGCAACCTCCAAGATAAACTTGTAGGAAAGGACTTTCTAAACCGAACACTAGCTGCTCAGGCACTAGGTCAACAAACAATAAGTGGGGCCTCATTAAATTATAAAGCAAAAGAAACAACCAAGGAAACCCACTGAGTGGGAGAAAATCTTTACCAGCTACACATCCCACAGAGAACTAACATTCAGAATATACAAAGAACTCAAAAAACAAAGAAATAAATTATAATAGGCAACCCAATAAAAAGAACTCTCCCAGAGTTCTCAAACGAAGGAATATAAATGGCTAAGAAGCACCTTAAAAAGTGCTCAACATCCTTAGTAATTAGAGGAATGCAGATAAAGACCACTTTAAGATTATATTTTACCCCAGTCAAACTGGCTAAGATCAAGAGAACAAAAGACTCCAAATGCTGGAGAGACTGTGTAGAAAGAGGAATACTCATTCACTACTAGTGGGAATGCAAACTCATGCAACCACTATGAAAAGCAGTGTGGAGAACGCTTAAAAAACTAGAAGTGGATCTACCATATGATCCAGTTATACCACTCCTGGCCAAAGGACTCATCACACTGTAGAGATACCTGTACACCCATATTTGTTGCTGCTCTCTTCACAATAGCTAAGAAATAGAAGCAACTTAATGTCCCTCAACTGTCCAATGGGTAATGAAAATGTGGTACATCTACACAATGGAGTTCTACTCAGCAGTAAGAAAAGACAAAATTATGAAATTTGCAGGTAAACAGATGGAACTAGAGAGTGTTATACTAAATGAAGTAACACAAATGCAGAAAAGCAAGTGATATATTTCTAACTCATTTGCGGATTGTAGCACCAGTCCCTTATATGTGAGTATATAAATTCTGATGTAACACCCGGAGCCAGGAAAAGGGAAAGGATACATTGAGGTAAAGGAAAAGAAAGAATCTGAAAGGGGGATTGTAAGGAACAGATATTACCAATGGGAGGTGGGAAGGTGGGAATATTCAGCAGGGAAGAGAGTATGGAGGGCCATGGTGTGGGGGAGGGAGGGAAGACAAGAGGAGGACGGTGGGAGGAAGGTGGCATTGGGGAGGGTGGAGAAAATGGGGGCTCTATGACTAGGGAGAGAGGACAGAGGCTGGATGGGAGAAAATGAGTGGCGATAAATTAATCTTGGGGGGCTAGGAAACCTAGAGCAGAAAGTGATGCCCTTGAAACCCCATGTGAAAGGCACATATGGTGTCTGAACATATATACCTGGATATATATGTTGGATATATAATATATACCTTGCTTGGCAAGGAACACAGTGCCAGACAGAAGAGACCTCTCTTTTAGTGATTGGTGAAGGTGGTCCAAGAGACTCCCAAAATTACTAACACAGGCTATTGTTAAACCTCTTGGTTATCTCAGGATACGGGACTTGAAACAATGGAGCAGGAACTGACCTGGAAGCCTTCTAACTGAATTTTGGCTATGATAATCCAAGATGATGATATGCAAACTACCAAGGGAGAAAAACAATCAATGGTCCAACCCAGCACTAAAGCTTAAGAAACATAACAACTGGCATGACAAACAACCTCTACTGGTGCAGTAGTGACACTGTTATCTGGGGGGAATTCAACAGCTATTTACTTGGACTTAAAGCCCTCTCAATGGGAGGAAAATCATGGGTGGCACTGTCAACTCAGCCAAATACACATGGCAGGAGAGGACACAGATCCCAGAGAAAACCCTCTGTATTTGATATCTCTACACAAATGAAATTTCTTAATATATGCTCAGTATCAATATTTACAGACAAGCGTACCATATACCACACATCAAAGAAACTTCTTTTTGCAAAAGATGGAGGCTACTTCAGAATTGCACATCTGGTCAGACACAGAGAACATACGTCTGAGAGATGCCCAGTACTATGAGACACATCTACAGTTGAACTTCTACAACTACGGCTCATGAAACATAGTGGAATAAGGGGTAGACAGAAAATGAATGCATCCCTCAACTCTCAAAAGTAAATCTTCCTTATACAACAGAGTGAGATGCACACAGAAGGCCACAATTGCTCAAGTTTTAAAGTGTAGGATAGTGCTCTTATACAGACCTTCATCCTCCCACAGCTCTGGGACCATTGCAGAGGAAGGGGTGAAAAGATTGTAAGAGCCATCGCTGATTCATGATCACAGGGAAGCAGAAGCTTCCAGGCCACTGGAAGTTTGCACATATGAACTTGTGGCAATGGTGGCATCAATCAAAGGACCCATGTCAACTCAACTAAATAAGGGCCCAAAGGGGAGGAAAGGAATAGGTGGCAGGCTGGCACTGGACTGAAAACTACTGGAGACTGATTGCTGCGTGGTGAGAGAGAGTGGGACTTACATAAGCTCACTAGGTGGGCTGACTAGACACCACTGGACAAATTTACACTGAAGGACATTTGGGGACAAATGCTTGAATGAATAGGACTTAACATGTTTGGCAAAATGCATAAGGCCCAGTACAGGGATGGGGTAGGTATGGATGGGAGAGGGGGTGTAAATTTGATTAAGAAATATTGTATGAAATTACAAAAGCTCAATAACATATTAAATTTAAAAAATATATTAATAGAGGAATACCCCAACAGCTAAGGCTGCCCCTGTCCTCTGAAATAGCAAATGCCACCACTTGACAAGAGGTTCAGAATTTTTTGCAATTCCAACTTTAATTAGAATCAACAAATATGCTTTTGTGGCACACATACACACAAAAAAATGGTTCTCCTTTTTTGGACACAGGTCCCAACCCCAAGTTGTTTCCAATGGTCTCAAACAACAGAGAATGTCCCTAAAAGTGTACGGAATGGATATAACCTAAATTATATTCCTAGGGAATGTCCAAGGGGCCCACCAAGTTGGAATAATATTCAAAAATGGCAGGGAACTCCCAATATGGAAAGAGATACAGCAAACCCAGAGAAGCCAAGACACACCTAATCCAACCAGAAGGTGGAGCCAAAACCCGAATTATACACCTGTAAGGCAAAGGACAAAAATACAATTTAAATTGACAGGAGAGCTCTCTCCTAAACAGGGTGCCCCTTCTAGTCTTGGGCACAGGCCAACTTTTGCTCTCTCCACCCCAGATCTCTCGACTACCCTCTTAGTTCTGATTTGGTCACTACATCCTGATTCCCTGTACTCAGACCATCTCAATTTTTGAGTCAAGTTTCTTAAACACTCCACAGGCTATCCCCAACCCCCACCTTGCCCTTGGGCTCCTGAGACCAGTCTTCTACCGTGGTATGTCAGTGATCCTACCCAATAAGCCTTGATTTCCCTGCAGACTGAGCAGCTCTACCATCTCTCCCTAACCCTGCCCCCATTCTACCCAGGGTACATCCAGGCCTGCTCCTGCTCTTCAAACTGAGATCTCAGGACTAGCTTGATAACCCAGACTAAATAATCTAGTGTAGTTTGTTAGACCTCCCACAAGCTACAACCACCCCTACCTTCCCCTGGCCTGACACAGACGGGCCTGCCTAGTACCCTGACCCACTTACTACCCAGACCAGCTTAAAACTCTATGAGAACCTAAAGCTCACACCAACCAATCTTTCATACATGAGAAAAAAAACAACTAAGCTACACCAACAGTATAAACAGAACCAAATTTCAAATAAACAAAGGAAAAATAGAATTTCCTATCAGACAAACAACCAACAAAAGTCAGCCATATGTCCAAACAGAAACACAAAAATACTAATAATATGAAAAACCAAGAGAATATGTCCCCAACAAAATCCACCATTTCTTCAGAAATGTATTACAATGAAAATCACCCTGAGGAATCCCAGGATGCAGAAGTTAAAAGGATGATCATAAACATGATCAAAGAACTTAAACACAGAAAAACAATTCAAATAACTCAAAGAGGATAGGCATAAACTTCTGATGGAAGCTCAAGAAAATGCAAACATGCAGCTTAATGAAATGAGAAAAACAATTCAGGACTTGAAAAGTGAAATCACAAAAGAAATAGAAATATTGAGGAAAACCGAAGCCGAAACAAAGATGGAATTGAAAAACTCAATAAGCCAACTTTAAACAATAGGAAGAAGTCTCATAAGTAGAATGAATGGCATGAAAGACAAAATATTAAGACTTGATGATAAAGTTGAAGAAATGGAATCCTCAAGCAAAGAATTAAAAAAAAAACACTTTAAAAATCGCAGGAATGGAATACATATCAAATGTGGGACACCAAAAAAAATGCCAAATTTATTAATCATAGGCACACAGGAAGGACAAGAATTTCAGGCCAATGGCACTGGCCAGGTTTCAACAGGATTATAGAAGAAAACTTTGCTAAATTAAGGAAATACATAATTATACAGATTCAAGAAGCACATAGAACACCAATTAGACAGGACTAAAAGAGAAACTCCCCAAGGCATATCATACTAAAAACGTTAACTATACAGGATAAAGAGAGGGTACTGAAAGCGGCTAGAGAAAAACAACACCTTACATATGAAGGAAAATTCATCAGAATTACAGTTGACTTCTCAGTGCAAGCTATGAAAACCAGAAGAACCTGGAACAAAGTATTCCTGGGGTCTAAATGACCATGGATACCAAACCCAAATATTTTACCCAGAAAAACTGTCTATCAAAATCGAAGGGGAATGGAAAAATTTCCATGACACAAATATCTGAAAGAATTCATGTCTACCAAACAAGCCCTACAGAGAATATTCAAAGCAATATAAAGGACCAAAGGTAGGGATGACTAGTCCCAAGAAGTTATAGAAAGAAAATAAAGGAAGGTATAATTATGGAAACACAAATTAGAACCAGGAACACAAACCAATTAAAATGACATTAATCAATACACATCTCTCTTTAATAACTCTAAATATCAATGGCCTCAATTTCACAGGCAAAAGACACAGGATAGTGGAATACATTCAGAAAGAAAATCCATTTTTTTCTTGACTTCAAGAAACTCATCTGACCTTCAAGGATAGACACTATTTTAGGGTGAAACGATGGGGGGAAAATTCCAATCTTATTGCACTAAGAAGCAATCACATGTTGGAATTCTAATATCCAACAAAATAGAATTCAAATTAAAACTAATAAAAAGAGGTTCCATCCCTCCCGCTGTTCTATACTCCTAGTTTGGGCCCTGCACCATTCCTAGTCTTGGGGCCCCAGACACCTGGGGAACCAATACTGCTTCCTGATCCTTCTCACCCAGACCAACTCAGTCCCTTTCTTGGGCTTCAGGAGCACCGCTTCTGGTCCTGGCCCCTCCGTCACCTCTCTCTGCTTCCCTAGGCCTGCACCACCGGCTAACTCTCCTAGCCTGCACTACTGTCCTCAGGCCTCTTGGGGTAAGTCTATAGAGCAGCCCTTCACGCCGGGACTCCCTAAGCCACATTCACCCTCCCATCCCCCCCGCCCTGCCGTTCTATACTCCTAGTTTGGGCCCTGTGCCATTCCTAGTCTTGGGGCCCCAGACACCTGGGGAACCAATACTGCTTCCTGACTCTTCTCACCCAGAGCAACTCAGTGCCTTTCTTGGGCCCCAGGAGCACCGCTTCTGGTCCTGGCCCCACCCTCAGCTCCCTCTACTACCCTGGTCCTGGAACACCCGCCAGCCTCTTTCTGGGGCTGACAGCCTCTTTCTGGGGCTCCGAGGCTTACCTTTACTCTCCCTGATCCTTTGCATCCAGTACAACCCAGCTTACTCAACCCACTCCCTGGGAAATCTTGGGGCTTCTTCCCGCCCCATCTGCCTTGGCATCCCTGCATGGCTCGGGCACGG
>NW_008353234.1:1822883-1823310 GCF_000622305.1 Nannospalax galili | reverse complement strand
GTGAGAATTGGAAGCTTAGATGAACCAGCTTTTCATGCCCAAAAAGTAAACCACAAAGGCACATAAGGTTTACAAAAAGAAACAGACCTAAACTTGAAGACTTGAGTCTCACATAAGAATCAGAAACTACAAAAGAAATTCAAATGTCAAAATCATGGAGAAAAAATAATAACATGAAAAACCAAAATAACTTATCCCCACCAAATACCAATAGTACTATAGAGGAGTACAATGAGAATGCACTAGAGAATATGCAGGACATGGAACTCAAAAGGACAATTATAAACATGATAAAAGAATTCAGTGAATTCAAAGAACACACAAAGAAATCAAAGAACTGAAGGATATAGGGATAAACTTCTGAATGAATTCAGAAAAGAGCTAGAAATATTGAAGAATACCAGGCTGAAAAAAGAATGAAGTGAAT
>NW_008353234.1:1786139-1818323 GCF_000622305.1 Nannospalax galili | reverse complement strand
AAGTTCATCTCACCTTCAAGGATAGGTACTACCTCAGGGTGGAAGGATGGCAAAAAATATTCCAAGCAAATGGTACTAAGAAACAAGCAGATGTTGCACTTTTAATATCTGAAAAAATTAAAAATTAAAAAAAACTAATAAAAAGAGATAAAGAGGGTAATTTCCTTCTAAATAAAGGAAAAACTGACTAAGAAGATATTACAACCATGAATATATATGCACCAAACATTGGTGTACCCAATATCATAAAAGCAGTACTACAGGACTATAAAACACAATATTTTGTATATTGTTAAAACTGTAACTTTAATTGTAAAAAAAATTAAAAATTAAAAAAAACTAATAAAAAGAGATAAAGAGGGTAATTTCCTTCTAAATAAAGGAAAAACTGACTAAGAAGATATTACAACCATGAATATATATGCACCAAACATTGGTGTACCCAATATCATAAAAGCAGTACTACAGGACTATAAAACACAGATTAACCTCAACACAGTCATAGTAGGAGATTTCACTACCCCACTACCTCCAATGCATAGGTTAACTGGATAAAGAATGAACAATGTCTGAATTAATGACATCTTACAGCAAATGGTCCTAACAGATATCCACAGAACATTTCACCCAAGCACCAAAGAATACACTTTATATTCAGCAGACCATGCAAGTTTTCTAAAATTAACCACATATTGGGACAGAAAGTAAACCTCAACAAATTAAAATAAATCCATGTCTTCTATCAAGCAGTAGTTCTATAAAGCTTAGAATCAACAACAAAAGATGCTCTAGCCACTACACCAACTCATGGAGATTAAACAACACACTCCTGAATGATGAAAGGATCAAAGAAGTAATTAAGACGAAAATAAGAGAAAACTTGAAACTAAATGAAAATGATAATACAATACAACAAAATTCTGGAATGCTTTAAAAGCAGTCTTAAGAGGGAAGTTTATAGATCTAAGTGCCTACATTTAGAAATCAGAAAGAGTGGCTGGAGAGATAGCTCTGTGGTTACAAGCACAGGCTGTTCTTAAAGATGACCTGGGTACAAATCCTAGCATTCACATGGCAGCTAACAACTTTCTGTAACTCCAGTTCCAGGGACCTGATGACCAGCTCTGTCCTCTGAAAACACTGCATGACAAAGGTGCACTAACAAATATTCAGGCATAACATTCATACACATAAAATAAATAAATCAAAACAAAATTTAAATCAGAAAAAGCGTGCATAAAAAACAATAGTACAAGTGAAGACTCTGGAAAGGTAAGACCAAAACAAACAACAACCTAATAGATGAGAAGAAATAGCAAAAATCAGAGCAGACATTAACAAAATAGACACAAAGAAAATTGTGCACAAAAATCAATGAATCTAAGAACTGGTTCTTTGAAAAGCTGAACAAGCTAGATAAACATTTTAGCCAAGTAACCAAAAGAAAGAAAGACCAAATCCAAATTAAGAAAATTAGAGATGAAATGGGAAATATCACAAAAGACACCAAGAAAAAAGAATGCAGAACACTGTAAGGGAATACTTTAAAAACCTATATTATATCCAATTTGAAAATCTAAAAGAAATGGATGAATTTCCAAACTTATGAAATCACCAAAGATAAACCAAAAAGAGATCAACAGCTTAAGCAGACCCATTTAAAAAAAAGGTAATTAGAACTGGAGAGATGGTTCAATGTTTAGGAGCTCTGGCTGGTCTTGGAGAAGACCCAAGTTCTAATCCCAATACTCACATGGTGGCTAATAACCTGCCAGAACTCCAGTTCAAGGGGATCCAAAGCCCTCTTCTGTCCTCTACAGGCTATGCATGACATGGATGAACTTACATGCAGGCATAGCACTCATACACATAAAATAAACTTAAATGCATCAAATTAAAAAAAAAAACAATAAGGAAAGTGAAACAGTAATACAAAACCTCCCAAATAAAAAAAAGCCCAGGCACAGATGATTTCACAGCAGAATTCTACTAGATAGTCAAAGATCTACGACCAATACTCCTCAAATTATTCAAAAACATAGAAACAGAGGGAGAACGCCCAAACTCCTTCTTTGAAGCTAATATCACTCTGTTACCAAAACCAGGTAAAGACACAACAAAGAAAGAAAACTGTAAAACTATAGGCCCATATACTTAATGAATATAGATGCAAAGATTCCCAATGAAATACTCTCAAACTGCATATAGACACACCTCAAAAAGATCATCCACCATAATAAAGTCGGTTCTATGCCAGAGATGCAGGGATGGTTCAATAAACATAAGTAAAAAATATAACAAATGTTATAAATGGACTTAAAGACAAAAATCACATGGTCATCTCAATAGATGCAGAAAAGGCCTTTGAAAAAAATCCAACATGCGTTAATGATAATGTCCTAGAGGGGACTGGACTAGAGGGAGTATACCTCAATATATTTAAAGATATATACAACAAGTCCACAGCCAACATCATGTCATTCTCAATGGGGAAAAACTGGAAGCATTCCAATTAAAATCAGGAACAAGACAAGGCTGTGTTAGGTTCCTGGCAGGCTCCTACAATGGTAGCACAGCTCCTAACATTCTAAAATGGCAAGTTCAAACTTAGCTTCAGGAAAGTCTCTCTGCTTACTGGGAGACCAATTGGGAGCTAAGCTGCCCAGACTATATCATGGAAAGTTACTCAACCACCTAACTAATTATAAAAGATACCTGTTTGCCCTCAGATAAGCTCCCCCTCCCCGATGGAGTTATCTGGTCGGTGATCTTTGCTGCTCCTCTTCCGTACATATGGTGTCGAAACCCATGAAGAATGACTGAATTGCCTGGTTCCTCCTTTTACTGAACCAAACTGCTGACCAGGCGCTCCTGCCTATATGGAACATCTTGCCTATGCAGGCTCTCACCACTCACCACATCAGGTGAGAAATTACGAATTCATCTGCTTTCCTCAGTCCCACTCAGCCTCTGATAGAGTTTCGGTAAGTGCTCTCCTGTGGAGCTGCAGATCTACTTCTCTGCCTTCTTTCTCTCTCTTTGTTCCCCATCCCTCTCCTCTCTGTCTCTTGCTTTCCCTCCTTCCTCTACCTTCCTGCCTGGAGATCTTCCCTTCTCTCCAGAGGTGTTCAACTTAGTTTATCAGTATGCCAAACATCTTCCCAGGCCTTGCTGGAGGCACCCCTCACTTGTCCTTGGGATGCCTTGACAAGTGACTTGGGCTCTGTCCTGCTCGGAACAGTTAAGTGTGACAGGGATGCTTCTCACTGGTGCTGCTCTTCTGGGAATACCTCACCCTCTTGTTCCTCATCCTGGACTTGGAAGACTTAGGTGTCTCAGAAGCTCAAGGGGCTTCCCACTGGTCCCCATACAACCCTTTCCTTCTCCCTTCCTTGCCACGGGCTTGGAATGTTCTCTGTCTTCTGCCTTTCTCTCTTTGTCCTCTTCCAGTGTCTTTCTTCCTCACTTTGTTGGGGATGGTCTCTGATACTGTTATTTTCAATCGAATTTTAGGTCCCCTTTTCTTCCATCTTTTACTCAAGGGTGTCTCTCCTCCTTCTAACTAGTTATGGAGTCCCTGCACAGGCAAAATGATCCATAGCCCTCTCCCCTCTTCCCTTCCAGTAGCACTTGGTCTGCTTCTGAACCCAGCCATAGACATTTAGGTCTCTGTAAGTCTTCCAGCTTTTCTAAATTCTTCAGAGAAGCATGATTTCTCTTCTTCTTAATATCCTTTTTCTAAACATGCTTTCATTAACTCTTTAGGTTGCCCAGCATCTTCTACTTCTTTATTTTTCTTTAAAGCTTTCTTCTCCCCAGCATATGGCTACCAGTCCACCACATGTCTGACCTTCAATGAAGGCTCTAAAGCTGCATTGCCTTGTGGCTTTGTCCTAAAGCTTCTGTTTGGGTAAATTCTTTTATAAATGAGACTGAGAAACCTCTAGGGAGTGATCTGTCTCCCCATATCATCTTGGCGACCACTAAGGACCCCAAAATTCTAATAACTTATTTGTTGGCCATGTGGAAATTTTTTTACAGGTGTGCTGAATTTGACTTTTTAAAAAAAATTTATCTTGCCTCAGGGCATTTAAGGATGCAAACTGCTTGCCTCGTGGACAATAGAAAAAAGGGGGGCGTTTTAAAAGCCATTTTATTTCTGAACTTTTTCTCAGGCTTTTGTGGGGAAAGGAGAATGGTCAGAGGGACTTGGATTTTGGACCTCAGGCCCGGTTGAGTACCAAGCAGGCTGTGCTCAGGCCATATGGTCCCAAGGTATTGCTGTTCTAACTAGATCTAAGCATTTAAAATTTCAGTGAATAAGGAGGAGAATCATACCCCATGGTCTGATGAGACATGTGATCTCAGAACAACAACCCAACAATTTATGTGCTGGACATACCTCCACATTTTCTCTCCTGCCTTCAACAGTTTCTGTTCCAGCAACAGCCTGTATCTAGAGATACAGGCTAGATATGAAAATATACAGAGGAAATTGCTTCGAAATCACAGTTGCTGGCTGGTGAGAGACATGGACTCCCTTCCTTGGTTCAAGACCATGGGTTCCTTTGCTTTGCTTTCCTATTTGGGGCTTATATATCTAAGGGTAACTTCTCCTATATCATGTCTAACTTAACTGGGTGCTTTCTAAAAGAAAAAGTGGTTATTGTCCATATTTAATCTGCGAGACATGTGAATCCCACAGGGCTTGTATCCTTGTGGGGGATGGGCCTATTTTATCATTTAGCTGAGCTCACTAAGGTGGCCATGCGGCCTGGTCGCCATCATGGCTTCTAACCTCACCAAGAGGGAGGCAACCATGTGACCTGGTCTCCATTTGGGTTGATAGCATCATCAATATGGAGACAGCCATGGGACTTGGTTCCCATCTTGGACAGTAACATTTTCAAAATGGTGATGACCTGTGTGACTGTGCCACTATCTTAATTAAACCACGTGGCATAATTTAAAATGGGGACACCCAGGAACTTACTGGCTCTACTGAGCTCTAGGAGTTCATGATTACTTCGGAATTTCCTGGGCTGTAAACATTCAACCATATGTCCTAATCATTTTGCAATCTTGTTTTGGTTTTCACCTTGGATTCTTGATCACATCACAGAAAAGCAAGGGATTTCAACAGTCTCTATTGCCTTGTTACAAGGTCAATGCATTTTTTTATGTCAGACTACAGACTGCCACAATGGAAGTTTAAATTTTAACATTGTTTTGACCAGTTTCTAAATGGAATTATTTTGAGTACTATTTAAATTTTATTTATTCTTAACCTGAAGTATTGATGTTCATTGCCTTTCCTATCTCCTCTGATTTATGTTAATAACTTAGACTTTTGTTGGGTTAAATATTAGTCTTCTCTTTCAAAACCTGTACAACTTAGTATTGGTTTATGACAAGAAATTCTAATATTCTAGTTGCACCACACCTTCTAAGACTTTTGTTTAAGGGAAGGTACTGGTGCATCCCTGAATCTGATGGTCTAAGTCAGCTAAGCTCTTCTCTTTAAGCAAATTCCTTTAAACCTCCTTATGCAAAAGTAAAATCTGCCCTGCTAAGTTACTTTTGCTTTGTTCACTTGTTCTTTGTGAGGTGTTGCTAGGGTTATTAGATTTATAGGGTTCGATTTATAATACGCTTCAGTTATTTAGCTCTTAAAAGAGAAGAGATACTACCTTAAATCTACATGGCAAACTTAACCCTTTCCTTTAGACCATTAAGTCTTTTTACATATTAAAGAGCTGGAATATAACCTTTCTGTCTTCTACTTTTTGGTGTACCTAAGTTTCACGTAATTGTGACAGGTGTGTCCATGTCATGTATTGTTGGTGTTGACAGTCTTTGAACTGTGCCTACTTTAGTTTTTTCTCCTTTCTCATTGTTTTATTGTACACAAGAATTATTGATTATTTTTGGCATGCCTAATCAAAATACACACGAACAAATTTATAAATATTTTGATGATGCATCCAAAGGCCTTATAAACAGGTATCCTAATTATTTTAAATTCTATTAAACAGTGTCCCTATGTCTACTAAGTGTTTCACAAAACTTAAATGGTGATTTCTTATACAAAACAACATCTAAGCTGGTTGGGGAAAATCCTATTTGTTAAATACCTTTTTTGAAAAGTTTTAGTTTGTTATCAGGGTGTTTTAGGGTACTCATTTTGTTTGCCTGCTTCAAAGGTGTTTTGGTTTAAAAAATAACAATAACAAAAACCATATTCCTAACAAAGAGTAATTACAAAATCTATATGTATACACAGTCAACATAAATTTATGTTTCTTAAAATTAATTTGCTTGGTATCATATTGACCTTATAAGTAAAGTCTCATACAAACTGAAACTGCTAAATCAACACAAAAATATTTTTTCAGGTAACAATGTTATCTTCTTAATCCTTATCTATAATATGGTTCCTATTACTCAAATATATGGATTAATGGTTTTTTTGCTTTTTGAGACAGGGTCTCTCTGGACCCCCAGCTGTCTTGGAACTCACTATATAGACCACGCTGGCCTTGAACTCACAGAGATCCACTTGCCTCTGCCTCCCAAGTGCTGGGATTAAAGGTGTGAGCAACCACACCTGGCTTCAAATACATAGATTAATTTTAAGCATCTATCTATCTCTCTCTCTCTCTCTCTCTCTCTCTCTCTCTCTCTATCTATCTCTGGTAAAATATTAATTGCTTGGTATTCTCACAACAAATGGTAAATTTGTTTCTAAATGTTATTTTTAAAAGTCTGAGTAGGGTTTTAGCACAGTTTTCCTTAAGTAATTATGTTGGAGGCTGTGAACTAAAATTTGATGTTTTGCTATGTATCAGTTGCTTCTTTCTACCTAGTGTTTACACTCCTTTGAAACATAAAGCAAGGTTTTGGTAGACCATTCTCTGAACTACATGGAAAAAAGAGATTTTTAAGGGTTTTGTGTTTTCTATAACATTTACCTGGGAACTTATAAAGCACAGTGTGTACATGGGCAATATTAACTTAATTACATTATCTTATAGGTGTAATTTGGATTCCATTAATCGGATTATGCTGCACAGCATTCTTCTGAGCCAAATAAATGCCATCTTAATCTCACTTCAGCTGTTGTCTACTTGCTAATGATCATTGCAACTGGACTTTTAATAGTTGTGTTCCTTCATTAAAGAAGGTGTAAACAGGGTTATTAAACTCTCACCTGAGTATTCGACCATTCTTCTCAGCCAGCTGTATGTAATTCTGCCCTAATCAGAAATGGTCTCCTGAATTTGGGAAGTACTATAGTATATAATCCTGAGAGGGCTAGGAAGAGAGGGCTTGATTCATGAGGTTATAGACAAGTCAACATCTATGCTGGGTAAAGGCTTTCCAGTGCAAACACCCTCAGGTCACCCATACACCTCAGTAACTTCTCAATCATCTCTGTAAGTAAACTCAGTAAACATCTTGGGTCCCCAGGATGAACTTTAATGTAATCAAACATTGGTTTAACACTATAACCTTAGAAAGGGGGTAAAGACTGCTTAGTATTCCCAGGAAGACAATTCTCACAACAGATTGAAAATTTATTTGCTAATATTATTATGTCTCATGATTAGTAAGAAATAAAATTGGAAGGTGAAAGAAGATGTTAGATTGATTCAGAAATGGAGAAATTTTATTAAGAAGGATTTATGTATGAAGATTATGATGTCTGGATATTTCCAGAATAGAAAATAGGAAAAAAATGAGAAAGTCTATGCAAGTGATAAAGGTCTGTAGAGGTTTGTTACAATATGTAAAAAATGAGACAGAAATAATATACACACAATCTTAAAATTTCTAAGGTCATAGTTTAGTCAACTAGTTTAAGGAACAAAATATGTGTCTATTCAAGGTTTATCTGAGAATGTATGTTTTTGTTTTTGTTTTTGTCTTTGTCTTTCTGAGACAGGGTCTCTTTGTAGCCCCAGATGTCCTGGAACTCTCTATGTAGACCAGGGTGGCCTTGAACTCACAGAGATAAGGCTGCCTCTGCCTCCCAAGTGCTAGGATCAAAGGCGTGAGCCACCACACCCAGCTGAATGTTTGGGTTTTGCCAAAGCTTTATCTACATATTACATGGTAATTAAGTTACCAGACTGGTGGAACTAACCTTGTCGAGTGTTAAATAGCCATACTTTGAGGCTTATAGTAATCTAGAAGGACAAAGTAACAATTTTTTGTTCCTTACCCTCCAAGATGGACTAAGTCCCATGGGACTATGGAGCATCTGTCAAAATATCTTGTAACCATGATAAGTCACCTGTCCTCTTATTCAGGGAAGCCATGGAGACCCCGCCAGATGGACTTGAACCAGTGTCCAGTCTACAAAGAGGAGGGTCAACACAGAGAAAAGTTTCTTCCATGCTGCCAAATGAAGTCATGGTCAAGTAGGACCTTTGACTTATCCTCACATAGCTGGAAATCATAAAAGAAAGGCATGAGGAGCCAGAGGCTCCTCCCAAGCCCATGTGACCCCTGAGGAACAGATCCTCAATCTACCTTAAGTGTAAAAATAAATTGGTTTATTTGGGCCAACTGCACGGTCTTAAATGCACAACAGGAAAGTATATCCAAAGAGTAAATGATTGGTATATTCCTTTAAGAGTCCAAAGGATTGAACTTCCCAGACATTGGGCTTAAGTTCATATAAGATGCTATTTAGTTTATTAGTTAACTAATGATTTGTTCTTAATATGAAAATGCTGTTCAGGTGCAAGACTTCAAATCCTGGCCTAATCAACTCTGCAGTTGTCAAAAGGAAAAAAACCCACTATTATCTAAAAATTGAATTATGGCTACATTTCTCTGTCCCTGTCTAGAGGCCATTTGGGAGGGAACTCTGTGCTAGATAGCTTTAGTGTCAACTTGACACACCTGGGTTGAGGGAGCCTCAATTTGGGAATTTCCTCTGTTGAACTGGCCTGTAGCCATGTCTGTGGGGCATCTTCTCGATAAGTGATGTGGGAAAGCCCAGCCCACTGTGGGTGGTGCCACCCCGGGGCAGGTGAGCCTGTGTTGCATAAGAAAGCAGGCTGAGCAGGGGCCAGGAAGCAAGCCAGTAAGCAGTGTTCCTCCATGGCCTGTGCTTCAGCTTCTGCTTCCAGGTTCCTGCCCTAAGTTCCTACCTTGGGTTCCCTGATGAACTGTGACCTGGGAGATGTAAAATAAACCCTTTCCTCCCCAAGTTGGTATTGGTCAGAGTATTTTGTCACAGCAATGGTGAGACAAACAAAGACAAAGTCACACTAACTCTAGTCACTCCAACAACTAGTTCCTGAAAATCAAATCCTGCATCTACCCATGGCAGCCAAAAGAAAAATGAGGAGAAACCCAGTAGATGGATGCTTTTGGAAATCCTCATCAAGAAACTCTGATTTAAAAATTCACCCTGTTTTTACTTCTTCTGATTCTCTGCCTAGAATTTGTGCCTAAATACTCTTGCCTTTATGTCTCTTTCCCCTCCTTGGCTCACTGATATCCATCTTCCTCATAATAATGGTTATTCCATGCCTTTTAAATTTTTTCAGGATAGAATAAATGAGATGACCCAATAGTCAGTGAACTAGATGCTCTTAACCAAATTCTCTCAGGTCTCCCAACCACCACCTGCCTGCCTGACTCAACACTCCAGACCAATGTTCCAGCCTTTTGAGACCACCCCTCTTTGCCAATGGGGTGGTCTAAGAAAGACCACTGTCACCCCTTATCATCAACAAAAGTCTGGAATTTTAGGATCCTGGCAGGCTTATAAAATTGTGGTGCAGCTCCCAACAATCTAAAATGGTGGGTTTAAACTTAGCCCTGGGAAAGTCCCTCTGCTTATCGGGAGGCGGCTGAACTAAACAACCCAGCCTATGTCATGGAAAGTTACCCAACCACCTAACTACCTATAAAAGATGTCTATTTGTCCTCAAATAAGTTGCTACCCATAACCCCTCCCCCATGGAGTTGTCTGGTCAATGGTCTGCACTGCTCCACTTCCATACAAGCAGTCCACTATCTCCACTCCTTTTCAATATAGTGCTTGATACCTTGCTAGTGGAACAAGACAAGAGAAGGAAATTAAAGGACTACTAATTGGAAAAATAGAGGTTAAATTATCACTATTTCCAGATGGTATGATATTATACACAAGAGATTCCAAAAATTCCACCAGAAAACTGCTAGAAATGATTGATACTTTCAGTAAAGTGGCAGGATACAAAATCAACTTATAAAAATCAGCAGCCTTTCATATATGAATAACAAGCAATCAGAAAACATTCAAGGAATCCCTCCCATTCACAAAACAAACTAAAAATATCTAGGAATAAACCTAATCACAGATATTAAAGATTTCTACAATGAAAATTTTAAATCCTTAAAGAAAGAGATAGTGGAAGACACCAGGAGATGGAAGCACCTATCATGTTCATGGATTGGATGGAGTTAATATTGTGAAAATGACCATCTTATGGGAAACAATTTATAAATTCAATGCAATGCCAATGAAAATATCCATGGCATTCTTTACATAGCTAGAAAAAAAACCTAAAATTCACATGGAATCACAAAAAAACACCAGATAATCAAAGCAATCTGGGCAAAATGAGCAATGCTGGGGGGAATCACCATATCAGATCTCAATATATATTACAGAGCTATAGTCTTCAAAAAAGCATGGTACTGGCACAAAAACAGACACATAGGTCAATGGAACACAACAGAAGACCCAAACATGAGTGCAGGCAATTTCAGCCACATATTATTTGACATGGGTTCCAAGAACAGAAACTGGAGGAAGGACAGCATCTTAAACAAATGATGCTGGCAAAACTGGATCTCCACCTGCAGAAGAATGAAATTGAACGCTTATTTTTCATCCTGCCCAAGAGTCAACTCCAAATTGATCAAACACCTCAACATAAAACCTGAAACTCTGAAACTGCTAGAGGAAAACTTAGGCAGTGCTCTACATGATATAGGCATGGGAAAGAACTTTCTCAGTCGAACATCAGTTGCTCAGGCCTGGAAGTCAACAATCAATATGTGAGACCTCATTAAAGTTACAAGCTTCTGTATAGCAAAAGAACCAATCAAGGAAGTGAAGAGGAAATCCACCAAGTGAGAGAAAATCTTCACCTGTTACATATCCAAGAGAGGACTAATATCCAGAATATACAAAGATCTCAAAAAAAAGAAACAAAAAAAATAAAGAGTCCAATAAAAAGATAGGGTAAGGCATTGAACAGAGAGCTCTCAAACAAAAACGGAAAATGACTAAGAAACACCTTTAAAAGTGCTTAAAATTCTTAGTAATTAGAGAAATGCAAATCAAAACCACTTTATAATTCCATCTTACCCCAGTCAATCTGGCTAAGATAAAGAGAACAAACGACATCAAATGCTGGTGGCGAAGTACAGAACAGGGAACACTCATTCACTGCTGGTGGAAGTAATGTCTTGAAACTACTATGAAAAGCAGTGTGGAGAACTCTTAAAAAACTAAAAATGAATCTATGATATGATATGTTTATACCACTCATTTGAGTATATCCAAAGAACTCATCCTACTGTAAGAGATACCTGTACATCCATGTTTGTTGCTGCTCTTTTTACAATAGCTAAGAAATGGAAACAAACTAAATATCCTTCAACTGAGGAACAGATAAAGAACACGTGATACATTTATACAATCGAGTTCTACTCAGCAGTGAGGAAAGATGAAAGATGAAATTATGAAATGTGCAGGTAAATGAATGGAACCAGAAACTATGATACTAAGTAACACAGACTCAGAAAAGGAAGTGATTATGTTATCACTCATCTGCAGATAGTATCACCATTCCCTTATAAGTGAGTATATATGTAACAACATAAGCCAGGAAAATGGAAAGGAAACACGGAAGTAAAGGGAAAGAAAGAGCCTGAAAGAGGGGGCTAGTAGGTAACAGATGTTACCAAGGGGGAAATGGAGCAAACTAAGATATTCAACTGGGAAGGAAGAAGGGACGGATACACAAGTAACCATGGGAGTCAAAGGGAAGAATGAACTCAGGAGAGGGGGGATAAAAGGATACAGGTGTTATCAAAGGGAAAATGGGACACTTAAACTGGGGAGTGAGGAGGGAGGTTAAACCTGAAGAGAGAAAAGGGAGAGATAAATAAAGCTTAGGTGGTATGAAAAAAAGAGGGAAATATATTAACTTATCCACCTCTGAAAAATACATGTACAAAATTTGAACGTGTTTGTGCCTATACCTGAAGGCTATATAACAAGAAACACAGTGCCAGACAGGAGAAAGCTCCCTTTAAGTTGTTGGTCAGGGTAGCCCAAGAGACTCCCAAAATAACACAGGCTATGTTGCAGAGCCTTTGATTACCTCCCAGAATTTGAAGGTAAGACTATATTTCTGAAGACAGAACATACTTCAGACACAGGAATTGAAGCAATGGTGCTGAACCAGACCTGGAAACCTTCTCCCTGAAGACTAGCTCTCATCTAGAGTTTAATATGCAAGCTGATAAGAGAGAAAACCAATCAATGGTCTAAGCCAACTGTAAATTCTGATAACCACAAGGACTGGTACAGGAAACTATCCTTATTGGTGCAGTAGTGGCACTTTTATCTAGGCGGTGATCAACAGCTATCTAATTGGGTGGCACTGTAAATATATCTAAATACACATAACTGGAAATATCATAAATCCCAGAGAAAACCATATCTCTGCCATATCTCGAGACAAATGAAATTTCTTACTCTATGCTAAATATGGATCCTTATATTTACCGACAAGAATATCATATACCACTCATCAAAGAAGGTTCTTTTTGCAACAGATGGAGGTCGTTACAGAGCTCCACAATGGGTCACACACAGAAAATATATGTCTGAGAATTCTGAGCCCAAAATAACACAATTACAGTGGCATCTCTACACCTAATGTTCATGAAGCATAGCAGAATAGGAGGTAGAGAGAATGCTATTATTGTGTGAAGCTTCCTCATACAACAGAATGTGATGTACACAGAAGACCACAACCGGCTAAATTTTAGAGAATAAGAGACTGTAGGGTACATTTTCCTGGATAAGATTCTGGCACCAAACTTCACCCATCCACAGCTCAGGGACTATTGGGGAAGAGGGAATGGAAAGATTGTAAAAGATAGGGTTGATGTGTGAACATAAGGAAAACAGAATTTTAGGCCTCTGGGGAATTGCTCATGGACTTGTAACAATGGTGGCAGCATATACAAGACCCATGCCAACTCAGTCAGACAAAAACTCAACATAGAACAGGTTGGCAGCAGGCCCCAACCCTAGCCAAGGAACTATTGAAAAATGATTACTGTGGGGTAAGGGAAAGTAGTTCTTCTTTAAGGGAGTGACTCTAGATATATTGACTAGACTCGGGTGCATGAATGTGCATGGGGTGATACCTGGGTACTTGACTGGATAGGATTTAACATATATGATGGAATCCCTGAAATCTGATGGGGGGCTACGGTAGTGAAGACTGGGAGGAGTTCTAAATTTGATTAAGAACTATTATATGAAATGTACAAACCTCAATAAAAAGTTGGGGGAAAAAATTGAGGTTGACTGACTGCCTAATGTCTCTTTAATGAGTTTAACTCCTATGTAATGAAATGACATCAAAATTTTTGTTAAAGCAGATACCCAATTTAACCACTAAAAATCAGGTTTCTAAATAAGCCAGAATGTTGTTATTGCTTTTCCTAACATTGCTTATGAGATTCCTAATACCCTTAGGACACCAAAAGGGAATTCTTAGCACTGTGTTATGATGCAGTTGAATGCATTCAAAGATATTTCTCCTAAGAATTTGCTTTGGGTTTTTATTTTTAGATTGACTTTTTAAAATCATAAAATGTTTTTATTCATTTTTATATCTTTTTACATTAAAATACAGGGTTACATAAGGACACTTTTACTCAAGTATATAATGTATAATGCAAGTCTTCTGTTAGTCACAGTTCATGTACTCTATAAGTGTTTATTCCTCATTGGGAATTTATTCCATACTTGTGTCCACAAAGGCCTTTCAATATGGGTCCATCCACTGGAGCCTGGTTAATCGACCAATCATCTCACCCTTAAACGAGACTGACTCTCCCCTCCCAACAGCCATTGGTTGTCAATAGGCCTGTGTGTGTGTGTGTGTGTGTGTGTGTGTGTGTGTGTGCATGTGTGTGTATTAGAATATATGAAATTGGGCAGGGGAAGCAAAAGGGTGTAAATGGCAGAGGGGATCTAAATTCTGTCAAATCATATTGTATGAAATTTTCAAAAATTCAATTAAAAAACAAAATAAATTTTAAAAATTAATTAGCAGGAGAAGCCACCATATGTCCAGAAGATGGACAGGGACCCCTGTTGCCATTTGAATCACAGGGATGGTAAATAAAATAACATGGCAATACAATAATAACAGACCTTATATAAACTTATGAATATATTGTAAATATACTATGCCATTGCAAGAAATGTACATTAGAATTTTAATTGATGCAAGAAGTGAAGTAACTATAATAAAAACTGAATTTAAGAGACCCCCACCAAAATTCTGGATACAAGGTATCATTGGAGATTTAATAGAGGTGCCTATGGAAATAAAAAGGTATAATTTGCCTCCATAAAGTTAGAAGGGCTGCTAAACACACTGGTGGCAACTTCAGTACTTGGGATGGATGCCACCCCACTTATATTTAAAAAAGCTACATCCGTTAAAAAGAGCTAAGGAACTACATTGCTGCTTAACAGCAATTGTTATAGAACCAGTGGATCCTCCACTGGCAGCACCAACATTTACTAAATAGCACCCTCTAAAATGGGGACTGTGATGGCTAATCCTGGGTGTCAACTTGACTGAATCTGGGATTAACTGAAATGAGAGAGTTCTTGATGAGATCATCTGATGCTGGAAGACACACCCTAAATGTGGGTGTTACCTTCTGATGGCAGCCCTCATAAAAGGCCATGACAGAGGAGAGTGCTTGCTTTTTGCCACTTGCCATTTCTCTCACTGGTGAGTTCGCCTTGGGGCTGTAGACTGAAAACTAGCTGACCTGTTGGAATTCATCAGACCTTCAGCATCAGATTGGGACTATTGAGACATCCAGACTCGTCAACTGAGCGACTACAGATTCTCAGCCTCTCCAGTGTGGTGCAGCCATTGTTGGACTACTCAGACTCTGTCCTGTGAGCTAATCTGATAAGTCCATATATATTCATTCTACCTGTTCTGTTTCTTTAGAGAACCCTGAATAATACAGGGAAATAAAGAAATTACTGAGAAAATTAAAGAGCTACAAATAGAAGGGATCATCAAGTCTTCCATCAGGGCTCCATTTCACAGTCCAGTATGGTAAGTGCTAAAACCATCTGGAGAATACAGGTTAACAATTGACTTTAGTAATTTAATGAAAACTCTTCTACTATTAAGGGAGCCCTACCAGATGCAGAGGAATTCGTCAATAAGATTATAATATCAGATTCCAAATACTGTGCAACTATTAATATGGAAAATATGTCCTTTGCTATATCTGTTACTAAGGAAAGCCAAGAACAATTTACGCTTACATTTGAAGGAAGATAATATACTTTTAATAGGCTACCTCAAGGATATAAGAACAGTCCAGTCTGCTCTCCAATCACATAGCAAATATAAAACTACAAAATGAATATGTATTACATACATAGATACATATGTATATTTAGGAATGATATGAATACTTTAAAGGAGGACAATAACACCTTAATCAAAGAATTATGGTTAAGGGGATAGACAATAAACCCATCCAAAACAACAGGCCCAGACACACAGGCAAAATTTTTAGGCATAGAATGGAACTCAGAAGGAAGAAAAATCCAAGAAACAATCCTAAACAAGTTAAAACACATTGGGTCACCATCCAAGAAGATAGAAACTCAGAGGCTGATAGGGATATTTGAATACTGGAGACAGTATATACCCTATTTGCATTTGATATTACAACCTATTATAAGGTAACCAGAAAAGCACAGGATTTTGAATGGGGCCAATCTCAACAAGATAGCTTAAATTTAGCATAGCCATACTTTAATGTTCCAAAATCTATAAAGCCTGGTCCCCACAAGCGATTACATAATTGATGTGTCTATGCCAATAATTGTGGTAATTGGGCACTATGGCTAAAATTAAAAGAAAAACCCTACTAATAAATTTTTGGTTGAAAAATTTCCCTTACTCGACCAATAAATAATCCATATTTTAAAAACATATATGGACATTATTTGAGGCCTATAAAACTTTGGAACCACTATTGCCTAACAGGTTGATTACCAAAAGACATCAAAATAGATACGTAAAAATGCCTAGAGATGTACTCCATGGAGTACAGATGGAAACAAAGCTGCTAGTCTGGAAATGGAACCTCCAGGAGAAGATCCTACAGAGATATCCTGTAGGGAATATCTCTCAACTGACAGAGACCATCTCAGTCATAGAAGTTCCTTTATCCAACATAGACCAAGACAGAGGACACAAGCTCACCTCTGGGTAGCTGGGACCCACCCTGGTCCAGGGACTTACAAAATGCCTGGTTCACAGATGGTTCTACTAGGTAACAAATGATGTGGTGCTGTGGAAGGCAGCAGCCTTCTGACCCTCTCTGATGGTGTGATGCTACAGAGGGAAGGCATATCTAAATCAGCACAACATGCAGAGGTAGTTGTAGCTGGATTGGCAATTGAACAAAATGTAAAAGAAGGCCACAGAACTATATACTTATACTTCATCTTTTGGTGTTTAGCTAATGGAATCGCAATTTGGTCAAGTAAATGGAAAGATATTGACTGGCAAATTAATGGAAAAATATTTGGCCTAGAGATGTATGGGCTAAAATGGCAGATTCTAAACTAAAAAAAAATCTATGTTAGACATGTAGATGCACATACAAATAAACAAAATGAAGAGAGAAAATTCAACCAAAAAGTAGATGAATTAAACAAGATCAACTCCACAAAAACAATCCTAAAAAGAGAAAGGGATGGGATGCAGTGTATTAAACCACCACCCATAAAACTTAGGAAGGAATGGAAAATTATAACCCTCACAGAGGAAGATAAACATACACAAGAGACAGCTTGGATACGTGATCTACATGAACAACTAGGGCATGCAGGTACTCATGCACTTAAAACACGGATAAATCAAATAAATCTATAAATCCTTTGGCACCTACTTAAAACAATTAGAAACTTCCCCACATGTGCCCAACTGTCTTCTAAATATAATAAGATAGGGCAATATGATATATGCAAACTTTCAGTTTTAATAACATATTACAAATAGACTTTATAGGACCCTTAACACAATGGAGCAAGGTATACACATTTACAATGGTGAATATATTCTGAGAATTAGGCTTGCCATGGCTGGTCCAAAACCAACACAAGCCTTCACAATTAAAACTGGATGGCAATGGGCTGCATGTTTTGGTGTTCCTGCTATTATTGAATCTGATCAAGGTCCACATTTTACAGGCCACCAAATCCAAGAATTAGCAAAGAATCTTAATATTATCTAGAATTTCCATATTGTATGAAACACAAGAGTCACAGGCTCTATTGAAAGATGGAATGAAATGCTTCTAGAAAAATTAGCTTTGATAACTCACCCTTCAAATCTAAAACTGGCACTAAATATGATAATCTATGATCTAAACTCAAGGCTTAAGCCACACAGAGATTCAGCATATGATACTTTTTTTCTAACACTGAAGCACTGCTGGGCTGAACCCCCATTCTTACCCCATAAAATTGTAGCTCAACATACTAGAAACTACTCACAAGAAATAAATTGTTGCCGCCGGCATTGTAATACATACTTGACAATAGGAAAACATAAGGTACTACAACTGAGGACCGGAAGACAGATAGCATGTGCAAATGTTGCCTGCTGATACCCCTACTGATCATCATTATTATCATTCCTCTTATTTGACACTATTTCTTCTGTGGAACTACAAACCACCAAACCAAACTCTTCACCAACTACTCCATCTTCCTACTGGATACTCTGGCATCAAGCTTTGGGCCCACGTAAGAGTTTATGGATTCTTCTTCATACCTAACTAACCCTACACCTTACTTTACATTATCCTCACATAGATTAGGGTTGATATCATGTATATTTGATTTCCTACAACATCTACTTGTTACGTCCGACTTGAATGCCTTAGTAGATTTATATAATCTCTTAGTGCATTACATGAATGTTAGTTTTGTTTTTGTTTTTGTTCTTTTTATATTTACTTTTATTATCTTATATGTATGAATGTTATGCCTGCATATGTGTAAGTGCACCCCTGTTGTGGAATGCCTGTGGAGGACAGAAAAGGGCACAGATTCACTGGAACTGGAGTTATGGACAGCCGTTAACTGCCATGTGGGTACTGGGATTCAAACCTCTGTCTTCTGCAAGAACAGCCAGTGTTCTTAACCACTGAGCCATCTCTCCAGCCCCATGAATGTTAGTTTTAGTGCTACATTAATAACATTCTCCTACAGCTGCTTACCATCCCATAGTTTATCTTGAGTTGAGGATATTAAGTCCATACTTAGAAAATTCCCAAATGCCACTCTGCCTTTAGATTCTACCAACCCCATATGCTGCTTCATCTATTATTCCTAAAACATTTTTGCCTCCATCTATGACTCCTATATCTACTACCACTCCCCCATCCACAACTGCTACTGCCATCATCCCTTCCCCCAGTATAATGCCAAAAATTTATCCTATCTTAGCTACCACCACTAAACCCTTGGAATGTAAAATTATCAGGGGATGGACTGGAATAGATGCATCTTTAGAAGTAAATCTTATACTCAGCATTTTTGGAATGTCACTAATGGGCACATCAGAAACTGAAGAAACAAAATGCTTAATAGCATACAACAACACCCCACATTACAATAATTGGCTGAAAAGACTTACTAAGAAGGATCCAAATTGTACTTGGACCCTTAATAAACAAGAAAACAATGATCTCTCATGCTGCCCTCTCCTTGATTATTTTAGGAAAAGGAATTATTTTAAAGCCATATACTTTTTCAGTCATACAACACTCTAAAATACATCATTAAATCGTGGGGAGATGTAACCAGACTTGCAGAACCAATACAAAACATAGTAAATAAGACAATCACACTCCAAATTGCACCAGAAGAGGAAGACACAGGCAACTTTACATGCTCTCAAGCAACTAAAGCAAATTTCATGCCAGAATGGTATAATTTTTGGTATCAAGTGGACATTGAAAGTATACATGAAGATTATGGGGACATAGCACAGAATGCACACAGAGAGCACCCCCCTCAAATGTCCAGTCCTAAAAGCATATTTTAATCCACCACAAAACATGTGTCCCTTGAAAATGAGAACACAACACAACAAAACCTCTGGAAACACTAAAAGCAGTCCTAAGAGGGAAGTTTATAGCTCTAAGTGCCTATATTAAAAAATCTGAAAAAGCACATGTAAATGACTTAACAATACAACTCAAGACCCTGGAAAGGCAAGAACAAACAAACCCCAAACCTAGTAGACAAGAATAAATAACAAAACTTAGAGCAGAAATTAATGAAATAGAAACAAAAAAAATACAAAAAAATCAATGAATCTAAGAGCTGGTTATTTGAAAAGTTAAACAGATAGACAGACCCTAACCCCATTTAGCCAAAAGAAAGAAAAAAAATACAAATCAAAAAAATCACAGACAATAGGGAAAACATCACAACAGACACCCAAAAAATCCAAAACATTGTAAGGGACTACATTAAAAATCTATACTCTATTAAATTTGAAAACTTAAAAGAAATGGATGAATTTCTAAAATCATGGTTACCACCAAAGTTAACCAAGAGGAGATCAACAGCCTAAACAGACCTATAAAACATAAGGAAATTGAAACAGTAATACAAAACCTCCCAACTAAAAAAACACAGGCCCAGAGGGATTCACAGCACAGTTCTATCAGACATTCAAAGAAAATCTACAACTGATACTTCTTAAACTATTCAAAGATAGAAACAAAATGAGAACTTCCAGACTCCTTATATAAAGCCAGTTTCACTCTGATACCAAAATCAGGTAAAGATACAACAAAAAAAGGAAACCATAGATCCATATCCTTAATGAAAATAGATGCAAAGATACTCAACAACAACAAAAAAACACTTTCAAATAGCATACAGACATACAACAAAAAGATCGTCCACCACGATCAAGTTGGCTTTATTCCAAAGATGCAGGTGTGGTTAAAAATATGTAAGTCAGTAAATGTAGTAAAACATATAAATGGACTTGAAGACAAAAATCACATGATCATCTCAATAAATGCAGAAAAGACATTTGACAAAATCCAACATGCATTCATGTTAAAAGTCCTAGAAGGAATTGGCCTGGGGGAACATACTTCAACATAATTAAATCTATATACAACAAACCCATAGCCAACATCACCCTAAATGGAGAAAAACTGGAAGCATTCCCATTAAAATCAGGAACCAGACAGGGTTGTCCACTATCTCCACTCCTTTTCAGTATACTGCTTGAAACTCCTAAAATAGAAATAAGACAAGAGAAGGAAATTAAAGGAGTACCAATCGGAAAAGAAGTGGTCAAACTATCCCTATTTGCACATGATGTGATATTATACAAATGAGATCCCAAAAACTCACTAGAAAGCTGTTAGAATTGAATAATACTTTCAGTAAAGTGGCAGGATACAAAATCAACCTCCAAAAATCAGTAGCTTTCCTACATACCAATAAGAAGTAATCAGAAAAAGCACTTGAGGAAACCCTCCCATTCTCAATAGCCTCAAAAAATATTTAGGAATAAACCTAAGCAAAGACATTAAAGATCTCTACAATGAAAATTTCAAAACTCTAAAGAAAGAGATAGAGGAAGACACTAGGAGAGGGAAATATCTACTATGTTCACGGATTGGTAGAATCAATATTGTGAAAATGACCATATTACCAAAAGCAATTAATTCAGTGCAATTCCAATTAAAATAACCATAACATGGGCCAGGCATGGTGGTGCATGCCTTTAATCCCAGCACTTGAGAGGACTTCAAGGCCAGCCTGGTCTACACAGTGAGTTCCAGGACAGCTGGGGCTACAGGGACACCCTGTCCCAAAAAGACCAATAATAATAATAATAATAATAATAATAATAACTATAACATTCCTCACAGAGATTGACAAAATCATCCAAAAATTCATATGGAATCACAAAAGACCCTGGATAGCCAAAACAATCTTGGTCAAAAAGAATAATGCTGGGGGTATCACCATACCAGATCTCATATTATATTCCAGAGGTATAGTCATAAAAACAGCATGGTACTGGCATAAAAATAGACATGTAGATCAATGGAACACAGTAGAAGACCCAAACATGAGTTTATATAACTTCAGTCACCTGATTTTGGACAAAGGTTCAAAGAACACACAATGGAAGAAAGAGAGCATCTTCGACAAATGGTGCTGGCAAAACTGGATCTAAGCCTGCAGAAGAATGAAGCTAACTCTTATCTTTCACCCTGCACAAAAGTCAACTCCAAATAGATCAAAGACCTCAAAAATATAAAATCTGAAATTCAGAAACTGCTAAAAGATAACATAGGCAGCACCCTCCAAGATATAGGCATAGGGAAGGAATTTCTAAATCAGACACCCACTGCTCAGGCACTAAGGCCAACAATCAGTAAGTGCGACCTCATTAAATCACAAAGTTTCTGTACAGCAAAAGAAATGATCAATGAAGAGAAGAGTAAACCCACTGAGTGGAAGAAAACCTTCACCAGCTATACATCCAAGAGAAGATTAATATCCAGAATAAACAGAGAACTCAAAAAAGAAAGAAATAAGAAAGTAAATGACCCAATAAAAAGATTAGCAGTAGGCCTAAACAGAGAGTTCTCAAATGAAGAAATAAAAAATGCTAAAAGCAGCTTAAAAAGTGTTCAACATCCTTAGTAATTAGAGAAACGTAGATAAAAACCACTTTAAGAGTCCATCTTACTCCAGTCAGATTGGCAAAGATCATGAGAATGAAAGACTCCAAATGCTGGAGAGCAGGTGGAGAAAGAGGAACGCTCATTCACTGCTGGTGGGAATAAAAACTCGTGCAACCACTATGTAAAGCAGTGTGGCAAACCCTCAAAAAACTAAAAATGAACCTACCATATGATCCACTGATACCACTCTGTGGCATATACCCAAAAGACTCGTCATACTCTAGAGATACTGGACATCCATGTTTGTTGCTTTTTTCTTCACAATAGCTAAGAAATGGAAACAACCTAAATGTCCCTCAACTGACGAATGGTTAATGAATATGTGGTACATATACTCAGTGGAGTTCTACTCAGCAGTAAATAAAGATGAAATTATGAAATTTTCAGGTAAATGGATGAAGCTAGAGAATGTTATATTAAGTGAAGTAACACAAATGCAGAAAAGCAAGTGATGTATGTTCTCCCTCATTCTCATTTGTGGGTTGTAGCGCCAATCCTTTATAGGTGGCTATATAAATTTTGATGTAACACCAGGAGTCAGGTAAAGGGAAAGGATACATGCCATAAAGGAAAAGAAACAACCTGAAAGGGGAATGGTAGGGAACACGTGTTACCTGAGGGAGTTGGAAAAACTTGGAGTAATTGGCAGGGAGGAGAGGAGGGAGGGACATGCAAGAGACCATGGGGTGGGAAATGCAGGGAAGTCAGGAGATGAAAAATGGCTGGAGTCAGGAGGTATTGGGGGGGAGGGTGGGGATAATGGGAGCATTGTGACTAGGGAGGAAGGGAGGAGGGAAGTTGGATGGGAGGAAAAAGAATGGAGATGAGTGAATCTTGGGGGGCTAGGAAACCTAGAAGGAAAAGTGATGCCCTAGACATCCTATGAGAAATGCACATAAAATGATAAAATGTCTGAACATTAATGCATATATATATGAGCTGTTTGACAGGGAATGCAGCACTAGACAGAAGAGACCTACCTTAGAATGACAAGCAAGCTGTAAAGCACTCATCAAAGAAGCTTCTTTTTGCATCAAATGGAGTCTACTGCAGAGTTGCACATCTGGTCAGGCACAGAGAACATATGTCTGGGAGATGCCCAGTACTAGGTAACACATCTGCAGTCAAATCTCTACAACTAAGACCCATGGAACATAGTGGAATAAGTGACAGAGAGGAGGCTAATGCACCCCTCAACTCTCACCAGTGAGGCTCCCTTGTACATCAGAGTGAGATGCACACAGAAGGCCACATCTGGCTAAGTTTTGGAGAATAAGAGACTGCAGAATGTAGGATGGGGTTCCTATAGGGAACCTTACCCACCAAAATCTCAGGGACCATTGTTGAAGAGGAGGCAGATAGCTTGCAAGAGCCAGGGCTGGTTCTTAATTACAGGGAGGTGGAGGCTTACAGGCCACTGGAGGCTTGCTTATGTGAGCCTGTGGCAGTGGTGGTGTTGAGTGTAGGATCCATGTCAGCTCAATGAAACAAGGGCCCAAAGGGGAGGTGAAAATAAGTGGCAGACAAGCACTAGATTGAGAACTATTTGAGACAGATTGCTGCTGCATGCAGGGGAGTAGGACTTAAATACGACCATTGGATGGGCTGACTAGACTCCAGTGGACTCATTTACACTGAAGAACACTTGGGTATAAACACCTGAATGAATAGGACTCAGCATGGATGGCAGAGTGCAAATGGTTCAGTGGGGGTACAGGGGGAGGCATGGATGGGGGAGGGGTCTGGATTTGTGTGGGAAATGTTTTATGAAATTTAAAAAGCTCAATATAAAAAAAGAACATGTGCCTCTTCCCTATGGATTTGATTGCACCCCTGAAAATATAACTTGGACTAACACCTGTTTCTATTGCCTAGTAGTAGACTTTCCTACTTTCCATTATTTTTCAGCTTTTTCCCTTTTACTTATAGTATTACTTCATTCTTAAAGGTCTTGAGCTGGGACAAATTTGTGACTAATGTTTCACAGACATCTGTGGAACAACTATGGCAGTCTTCGGGCTTTGATTTTCATTGGAATTCTTGTTTACCACCTCTCATCCTTACTGATCCTGGATATCAACCTGCTAATATCCAACACTTCCAGGCTTTTGTAAAGAACTCTTACATAAGAAATATAGACAAAACGATCACATACTACAAAAGCCTCCCACACTACTGAAGACCTTCACTCTTAGCACCTTACAACCTTCAACATCCACAGAACTACACCACTATCATACAATTTATTAGTATGGGGATGCCAACAACTAACAAGAACTTTAACCAATGTTCGTTTGCCCAAAGCATTCTCTGGACAGCCCCTACTGGGAATTAGTTATAAAACTCAAATACTAAGCTATGGACAATACAATATTACTGAAATGCCTCTATGGTAAATGCACCAAATAAAGACAACTGATGGCAGGTAGATAAAGGAAGAGACCACTTTTGGTTCAATATTACTAACTTTCCTAATAAAAAATTTTCCATCTATACAAAGAACTATGGGAATAAAAGGGGGGAAGCCTTAAGCACAGAAGGACCCCTGTGGGATGGAAGAAAGCCCTACCAGAAGACACATGGTTATTAAATGAAAATCCCAGTGCCAGAGGCAGATTGCCTCCCCTCCCCCATGAGCTGTTGGCCAGAGGGGTCCTAGAGGTCCACAAAATAAAGGCCTTGCCAATAATGTGGGTTGTACACTAGAAGCAGACAATAAAACCCTATTACTGAAGACACTGCATGATATGAGCATGGGAGAGGGAGAAATCAAGCGTGGACTAAGCTGGAAACTCCCTGCCACTGGATGGGTGACTTTCATAGTGCCAGAAGGTGACATGCAGTGATGGCTGGGGAGAACTATTCCCTAAAATTCTGTTCAATGACAGACCCTGCATGCTGCACTTTCAACATGCCAAATAAGATGTTCCAGTTGGTGCAACAGTGGTGCATCTAGTGTATGTACAACCAGAAAATTTTCAGTTGGATAGAATGCCCACTCCTAGAAGTGGAACACACATCTGGAACTGTAGACCAGGCCAACCCCCTGTGGCAGGAGAGGATATAGGCCCCAGTGGGCAAGCCACTGCAATTGTTTTGTTAGATGAATGTGATGCACCTGGTAAAGCACTGTCCAAGCATTTGTGTTTAGGCCCATAGGTTAAGTTATTAGAGCTGTCACTGTTTAGATGTTCTTGCTCCTTGCTATTTGTGTTTTTATAGTAGTTGGAATCCCACTGAAATGGACCAACAGCCCATGGAAAACATATGATGCAGAAACCCAAAAGTTCAGCACCTTGCCACAATGGGAGGAAGATCATCCCACATCTATTACCCTCTCCAAGGCTCAGGGAATTTTGTGGAAGAGGTTGGCAGAAAGAATGTAAGAGCTGGAGGAAGGGGTGGAGTGTTAATTGGTGTCCTCTGACCAATATACCAGCAAGCTATAGTCCTTCCCACACATCAAGGAGTTGATGGAGGAGTCAGCTACCCCTACCATTCAGTTGACCTTAACTGCATGTGGGGGAGAAACTAAGGTTATATAAGTCAAGAACCCCATGAGGCACCTCTCTCACCATTTTGCACAGCTGTGGCAAAGTGGGAAAGTCACAGAATCTATATTTGAGAGTGGACATTCACGGCAGCTGTAAATGGGGGAGGGGGGGATGGCACTCTTAGCAAGCCCAATCAACTCCTTAGGTTGTTCATAAAAATGAACAGAGCTAATGGAAACCTTCATTATTCCACCAAAGTTGACCCCATATTGGCAAATCTTTTGGTTTTTAACTTCTTATTCCTATTTTTACCCCTTAAACTTCAAGTTATTTCTTGAAAAATGTTTTAAAATTGCCTCTTTTTGGAACAGTAAAAAAAATTATAAAAAGCTAAAAAAAATTTACAACTTATGCTTACAACAAGGATGCCAAACATACAATGCATAGGAAACATGCCATCTTCCATAATTCATCAAAACCAGGATGATTGGATACACTATCTTATTAACAAAGTAATTGTGCTTAATGAAGGGGTTCTTCCAATAATCTGGTATAATTCTACTGTCAAAGATGCCTCAAATGCAATTACCATGCCAATAGACATCAGAATAATGTAAATTGGCCACCACCATTTTACATATCATTAGTTATGAAAATCCTACATCTTTTACCTTGACTAATAACTTCTCATGCCAAGATACGGACCCACTTTTGACACATATGATTCACAATTTATTGGCACAACCTATGCACAAGGCATCTGGCTATGTGGACTTCACCACCAGGCCTTAGGACAGGATGACTCTGCCTCTAAAACCTAACACTTGGAATAATCCCCCAACTAACATCTCTATTCCTTTTAACAATAAAGATTGCAAATATATTTCCCCTTATAAGCTTCCTGCAGTTGTGTCAAAAGCTATCATACCTCCTTTCTGCATTTCTAAGGATGACCCTATAATTAAATATTCTTCTGCACTCGCCATCTTATAAAGCAAACATATATTATGGTAGAAATATTTTGGTACCAAAATTAATACAGATTGGTTACAAATGAACACTATCATCATGTCACCTTATTCTTTTTCCACAATACAACCCTTTAAGGAAATGAACTTGTACAAAAATAAATCGGATAGCACATACACCCTCCTCCTTCTTTAATATTTCAGGCCAACTCAAAGCACCTTTTTATACATATGAATGTATTAATATAATACATATGAACCATAGGAAATGCCATATTCCTGATGGTTCTGCTGCCCCATGCTATGTGCACAGAGACATGTTTAACAAAACCCATGGCCGGTGAACATTGAATTTCAAACCAGGATATGCATTCACACATACAGTACCAGACTACATTTACAGCAAACTCACTCATGATCTCTGATTTTATTTAGCTTGCTTCTCCCTTACTAAAACCTGCTGTCTATAAATACAGATATAAATTTTCTCCTGATGACTCTGATGTGTTTAGACACTTTCCCCCTACTAGAAGTGGGAATTTGTCTACACAAACCCATTTTTCCTGTTACACATCACTGAAAACATAAGCTATTACAATTTGATGTTGTAGGCACTGTAGCCATCCCCACTTTAGCAGCTGTACAGGCAATCACTGCTTCTAGAGTAATTGAAAGTAGGAAGGCAATGAATTGCAAAACTTACAAGAATAGACATGAGCCTTTACACACCTCTCACAAAATTTTTACATGGCCTTCAAAACTGTTATTGAGCTTAACTCAATAACTAAAATACATACTTCACAGATTCAGAATCTAGTTAAATCAAAAGAGGCTAAATAAGATTCCCCCACTCTTCTTAAACATCAATTTGAATGTGCATTTATGTACAACATGTCCTGAATTACATCATGTTTACCCTAGCAGCCAAGGACATACTAGAAATTTTCAGGACTGGCCTAGGAACAACCACTGACACAACTATAGCGGTTCTAGACCCATATGAACCATAAGGCTGTGATCCGGATAGAATACACCACCTCTCCATTTTTATTTTTGACACTTCAGATGCCTTTACTTTATTTAAAGCCCTTCCCCATCAAGAAATGGGATACATGATTCTTGCCTTTAGGTGGCATTTTTACTACTTCCCTAAAACTTCTCTTATTAAAGTAACCCCACATGTATATGTTTCTGACGCCTGACCTGTCCCCACCAAAGATGTAGTTGAAAGTGCAGTAATTGTGCCTTATCATAATAAAAGTGCTAGTCCAGGACCATTCCTATTTGTGATTTGTACATATAACCCTACAAATATACACATATAACATTTTTGTTGAAAAACATGTCTAGATTTTATCCTCTTCTTTCAATGCACATTTCTGGCTGTTATAAATTTATGGAACTCTATAAATTATGTATTGATATCTTTGATTATACAATTACACACTTTGATGTAATTAGAGACACCTAAATCAACCTGTCAGTAGGCATAAACGTCCCAGCATATTGTTCAAAGCATATGGAACATATACAATGTCTCCTAAAACATTTAGAGGATAATCAATTGGCTCTCAAAAAAATCTCATGCTAAATTGGATGAACGTGGTCCCTGTCCTTAATACAAAAATATTGGTAAACAAATTGGTCATTAAAGACACTAATTCACAGTGTGAGTTGTTACCTTGGACTTAAAGACAGAAGGGACTGTCTGCCTGCAAAGGAAAATCATTAGGATTCCTTACTAAGGGAATCTGTTGGCTTTGATAGGGGTGTCTTCCTTTCTTGCTTGGACTGTAGTTTGTATTCTGGTCATGTATTTTGGATTTGTTTTGTTAACCTCATGCACTTGCAGGACCCTTTAAAAATCTAGAAAATTGCTTCATAAAGGCATAGCAAACTTCCTTAGGATTTGAAGAATTGCTTACAAAATAGGAAACACCTAAGATGTTTGAATGCTTGAATTGTTTGAAAAATATTTATATGTGTGAATATTTGAAATATTTGAAATGTTTGGAAATTACTTAATCATTACATGATTTTTATTTGATGTGTGTTTACTTAGAATGTGAGAAAGCTATTTAAAACTAAGTTTTAATTTTTAATTTTGAAAATATTGTATTTATTATTTTTATTTTATGTGTATGAGTATATTGCCTGCATGTATGTAAGTACATCCGTGTCATGCAATGTCCCTGGAGGTCAGAAGAGGGCATCAGATCCTCTGGAACTGAAGTTACAGATTGTTGTTAGCTGCCTTGTGGGTGCTGGGAATAGAACCCTCATCCTCTGCATAGCAGCCAGTACCCTTAACCACTAAGCCATATATCTCCAGCCCCTAAAAATTTTAAATTTGATGTAGGACCTTGAGTTTCATCCCATACAAGACCCACATCAAGGGAATGGAATGTAAGGAGCAGACACTAATAAGCATGCCTAGCTCTGATATAGTAATGCACTGCAAGAAGCAGGTGCCAGGGAACATGCTAATGAGGTGTAAGGAACAGGCATTAGCGCTGACTGTCAGGCATGCACTAATGAGCTAACAAAATCCCAAGCTGGCTCTGATATGCTAATGAGCCAACCTTAAGGTGGTTGCTCTGATAAGCGCCCAGAAAAATGGCACAAAAACTAGAGCAGGACAGACTCAAACACACAGGCACGTTCCCAAGACTGGCCTTAAGCCTCTACTCCTGAACGAATGCTGACCCCATCGGCACACTCCTTGGCCTCTGAAGTTCCTCTGGCTCTGGCAACCGTTGAGTGTCCAGCACCTTACCTGAGGATCTTAAACCCCACAGTTGAGGAAACCCACCCAACCATTTCTCTCACCGAACCCAGATTTTGGTGCCTTCTTCCAATCCAGCTTCCAGCATGGTGAAGCTGTTGGAACCTTCTGAAAGGACATCAAGAGGACCAGCACAACTGAACAGCATGGACTGTCTGTTTTTTTACTCTCTGACATTGAGAGGGTGAGCCCCCTGTAGTTTAATAATTGTAACTTTGTGCTTGTTATATGATTTAAAAATGTGATGTATAGAATGCCTATGCGGTGTGTTGGTGTGCAATAAACTTAGCATATATTAAAAGGCATCTCTGTCTGGACATTCTGTATTCCAATGCCGATAGCCTACAGGCCGCCATCGCTCCTCTCGACAGTTTGTCTGTCTTTCCAGGTATTTAATTAAAAGTTGTGTCCAGTCTATTGTTTGCTGTAACTCTTATCAAAATCTTAACTGTCTAAACTAACAAACGGTTTTCAGAAGAGGAATTTTTTTATATTGACTTTGAGTGAGACCAAATAGTGACTAGTGCACGGAGGAAGAACATTTTCCAGAAAGCTTCTACTTCTTCTCACATCTCCATTTTAACACCCTGGTCATTATAATCATCATCTCTTGATTGGATTGTCTCAGTTATTTTTCATTCTCTACCTCTGCCCTGGAGCTTCTACAACCTTTTTCTTAATACAGAAATTATGCTGTAAAAGAAATGTTATTAAATGTGTTAATATCACTCTTCCATACAAAAGCCTCTAATAGCTTTCCCATATTAGTCTCAGTAATTGATAAAGTCCTTAATAGTCTGCATGATTCAATTCAATGTATTTCATATTGAGCTATAATGTGCATGCCATAAAAATGATAAATCAGTGCTTTGCAATGTATTCACAGAGTTGTAGAATAAAGAACATGATCAATATGAAAACATTTAATTAACCCAAAAAAGGCCACAGTCATTTGTAGTCACTCCCTATTCCTTCTCCACCTCAACTTCATCAATCTACTTTCTATGTCTATATGTTTACTTAGATTGGATTTTGTGTGAATAAAATAATAAAACATATGGTATTTTTGGTCTGGCTTCTTTAACTCAGCATTAAGTTTTCAAGATTCATTTGTGGGTTTTTTGGTACATATAAGTAATTTATTATCCCTTTCTAATTGAAATATAAAACACATAACAAAATACATCATTTTATTTTTAATACATACATTTTTAGTGCATTCACTGTGCTGTGCAGCCATTACTGCTCTCTAATTCTGCAAAATCTCCATTACCCTCAAAAAAATTGTGTACCCATTAATGGTCATCACAATTTCCCCCTTTGTATACTCCTTGCATGCACTAATCTGCTTTCTGTCTCTATGAATTTACCTATTCTAAATATTTCAAAGAAAACGAGTATATAATGTGTTGCATGTATTTTTTCACTGACTTGTGTTTGCAAAGCTCATTCATGTTAAAACATGAATCAACACTGCATAAGGAAAAGGAAATCTTAGCATATTTTTAAATATGAGAAATTGCTAAAGAGGTTTGCACCATGGCTATGCTGTTTTACAAACCCACTATAGATAGGAAAATGTTTCCTTTCTTCATTTCCCCACCAATGCTTACTACTTTCCTCCCTTTTGTTTATTAAAGCCATCCTAGTAAGTATGAAATGGTTATCAAATTTTGTTTTGATTTTCATTTTTCTGCTATTAGGTTTCTTATATTTTCTGTCAAAAAATTTGTATTCAGATCCTTGTTTTTGAATTTTGTAAACTTGTGAAGAATTTGAACACAAATTTTGAGAAAGGAAATATATGGGGTTAAAAAATTTCTATATGGATTCTGAAAAATATACCCTAAAAAGACACATACATGGTTTATAAATTTTTGTTATTTGTGACTTGACTTTTTAAAACTTTTATTAGATTTTTTCATAGACAATTTCATGCATATATAGTACTGATTGCCCCACAATCAGTTTTATGTCCCTTTCACCGCCCTTGTTGTATCATGACAGGGCAGCATTCGGCATATGAGCAACTACAGCAAAAAATTGTGATGGCAAGAATAAGTCAGTGTAAGTCATTTCGCAGCCCTTCTCCCTCATCTTACTCTCATATTCTTTCTGCCCTTTCTCCCATTATATTCCCTGAACCTTAGAGGCAGTGATAAAAATGTCCTGTTTAGGGATAAGCACGCAACTGTTCTTAGTACTTTGAGCAGCCAAGAGTCACTGCATTCACTGCCAATCATTGCAAAGAAAAGCTTCTCTGATTAAGACTGAGTGGAGCATTTGTCTGTGGGAATAAACAGATTTTTTTAGAAGGCAGTTTGACATCATGTCAGTTTAGTTAAACAACAATAGCACATTTCCCTCTCTCAGGCCATATGACATACCAAATCATGCTTTTGATCTGGTTTGCAGTACCAGTCTTGAATTCCCTCCTGTGTAGCAGGCCTTGAATCTAATCAGAAAGTAGTTGATTACACTAATAATCATAATGCCACTATTGCACATATGGGTACATCTGGTAGGTGAGTTTTTGCCGGTGCCAGCCGGCCAAGATGGACAGCACCTGAAAGGGGGAGTGAGGATTGAAAGTAAAAACAAGAGACAGAGAAAGATACTTGGGAGGACTGTCAGTAAAGACTGCAGCCCCGGTTTATTTTAGCTCCGCCTTTTTATACAGTAGAACATCAGAGATAGCCACCATTTGCTTAACTCAATTAGCTTCAACAGCTGTTTTTCCCACCTGTATCTGAGGGTCAAGGAGAGGTCAAATACTTGTTTTGTGAGATCCACCATATAAACACATTCCTCCTGATTTGGCAGATTA